>NC_142929.1:143431033-143521033 GCF_046866305.1 Octopus bimaculoides | reverse complement strand
AATATAAAAGAATGATAAATCACGGTTATCTCAGAGCATTACTAGCATGGAAACACATAAATTGTTGCTTACCATATTATGTGTCCGGTTATAAATGCTTGATTTGCCTGATGAGATATGTTTTACATTAGTCATGATAGTCTAAGCGATGCTACATCAGAAAAGTATTTCAGAGCGAACGACATTAGGGTCTTTACGTGGTCATTCGATGTGCTAGAAAGAGAGACTATAGTTTCAAAAGTAGCACAGAGTCTTTCTGAAATAGGAGTGACACAACTGAGAAAGTATTAAACTTTTTGTTTGTTCGTTCAGGATCACTTCATGCTTATACAGCAAGATGATTGTAAAAGGAAATTGTTACAAGACTGACCAAAGTACAATCAGACGACATACAAAGGAAATCGATTGCAGCCTGAAAGAAAAATAAATATATAAACGAAAAATATAAAAGCATAGCTTGTTTGAATTAGATAAAGAAAAGTCAAAACACAGCGAAGATCATAATATTTAAAGTAGCTAATTAATGATGACATTAATTAAAAAGTTCAGACTTTAATTTCAAAGATTCACAAAGAAAATACTAAAAGCAGAGTTGACCTCAAAATGAATCACATTCCACTATTAGTTGAATTTTCTCTCTGAGACTATCAATTATTATGTCTAAGGATAGCCTCGCCCGGATCTATAAGTAAATTTGGATATTACTGACTAAATAATTGCAGCTGATACACATTTCAAAACGAATACATGCAATGTATATTGAAGGAAAACTCGATGGAAGCATCATCATAAACATCTAAATAAAGACATAACTACAAACTACAAAAATAAATTCATAAAAACCACAAAAAGTTGTAAGCATAGATCTCATAAGTAAAATAAACGAGCTATACACCGTATCTAGCAAAACCAATGCACACACACACACACACACACACACACACACACACACACACACACACACACACAAACTCACAGGCACACAGGCACATTAATACACAAGCACACATTATTTCTTACACATTTCTACATGTATGTGTACACGTTCTTTTATTCTTTTATCTATTTCAGTCCTTCGACTGCAGTCATACTGGAGAACCATATTGAATATATGCATATATATATATATATATATATGTATATATATATATATATATATATATATATATATATATATATATATATATATATATATATATATATATATATATATATATATATATATATATATATATGTATAGATATATATTTATATATATATATATGTATAGATATATATTTATATATATATATATATATATATATATATATATATATATATATATATATATATATATATATATATATATATATATATATATATATATATATATATATTTATATATACATATATTTATATATACATATATATATATATATATATATATATATATATATATATATATATATATATATATATATATATATATATACATATATATATATATAATATATATATATATATATATATATGTATATATATATATATATATATATATACATATACATATATATACATATATATACATATATATGCATACATACGTTTGTGTGAACACATGTATAGTATAATTATATACACACGTATACAGTTATGTATGTGTCTTCATGCATATATACATGAACATACAAACACACGGACACATGAGGTTTACGCATATATACGTACTTGAGTTTGTGAGTTTGTGAGTTTGTCAGTGTGCGAATGCCTCTGTAAGTTTGCGCGCGTGTGTATGCTTGTGTGCGTGCATGTATGAGTGTGTGTGAGTGTGTGCATGCGTGTACACCCACAGCTTGGATAAGCACGTAATATCGATCTAGAAACTCTGAACACAATTGAATATTAGAATATTACAAACATGTAAGTAAAGAAAAATGAAAAGATGGGAAATAAATATATATTGAACATGACGATAAGCTAAATGTAGAAAATGGTAAAGAATTAAAATCGATTGAAGATCTTCCTATGGACTATCGAAACCTAGTATCAAAGATAAAAATTAATGAGAAAATATCAACTACAATAGCAATCAGAAACTACCCTAGACGTTGTAGAAACAGATGTGAACATCAATAAAACCAGACATAAGAAATATCAACAAATATATTGTAGGAGCTGCAATTCTGTGAAAGCATATGTATTATTTCTTTAAGACATATAATATAGGATGGTTTTAAGCCCAAGGAAAAATATGGTAAAATATGATACAGAGAAAGATGAAAACGCAATTTGTATATAGTATCAAAACGTAAATAAAAATAAATACAACAATGAAAAGGATTTAATCTAAATGAAAAAGATCTAAACCACAAAGTGTTTGAGCAAAGGTAAATAATTTCGGTGAAGTTATATCAGGCGATAAAGCTATGTTGTAGAAGCATCTTACGCTATGTGGTAAGCTTATACGTTATTCAAAGTGTCAAGAAGTATATATCACTGCAATAGGATCATCGAGGGTAATACATGAACTGGTGCCTAGAATATCTTCGCATTGTATTTATTGATTAAGAGGAAAAACCGTTTTCACAGATTTCAGAATCTGTTCATGGGATAATAACGAACATCCAGTTAATCATAAAATTTATTGCATTTAAAAAAAGTGCGATAAATATATGACAGATGTCATGATAAATTGGAGATGATTGTACTGAGCCAAGTAAGAAACATCATCATTTATCCGATCCTTATGAGGAAAGTATTATATCAAATGGGATTTCATTTCGTATCCAATTGTTCATTTTATTGGCGCTTTTTACCAGATATTCTAATCCAAATATAATGTAAGTAAGGATGTTCTGAAGTGAAACGATGTACCTCATGGATGTGTATGTCTTATCAGAGCAGCATCAAATTGGTACGAGTTACATATCTTACAACTGATCTACACTTAACTAGTTATGAAGTACTTTTTAATAAAATGCAAAGTTTTTCTTGAAAATAAGAAACACGGAGGAACACGTAATATGAATATAGATAAAGAAATCCATAGTACGTAAAACCAAAGTCAGCTCAATGTATACATATGAACAAGGGATTAATCCAATATGCAGAATTCTGTTGAATGAAATGTTTCGTATAAAATATTGAATGTAATTCAAGTACGTATAAAGGTAACGAGAAGATATTCGATATAAACGAATAAAGTAATATTGTTTAGTTCTCAAAAGAAAACCAAATCTCATGGTAATTATTGGCGATTCTCAAAGAAAAAGGATAAATTGTCAGGAAAAATTTAAGTCCCTTGCTTAAGGGAACCATTTTGATAGTTCTGATAAAAGGTGATACTAACCTAATCGCATCAGTTTATTTCATCTCATCATCGCAATTTAGTCAGATATATAGTAGATGATATATTAACAATGCTAAATGCTACATCTAAGGAAATAATTAATAACGCCAGGGACGAATAATGGATAGCATGTATTTTATTTACAGGGATGTAATTGAATTTGCGACACGTCGTACGAAAAGAAGGACAGTCCTGTAATCATTCGGTATATATTTTGCTCTTAACGGAGATAGCAGAGATAGTCTATTTTGTAGTTGATCCAAAAGTTCAAATGCTGCCATATAAGAAATCTAATGCAATATGTATTCTCTAATCACCTAAAAAAAAGAAAAAAGATCTCGCCGGAGCATAAATTTCGGTTTTTCATTTGGTTGAGGTAGAATAGCAGCTGCAAAATGGTATCTCTACATATGAAATATTAAAATTTGACGTCTGTGTTGTTTGCTGTCAAAAAGCTAATTCCCAGTGGATGAAATCACTTGATAGCGCAGTTTGTAATATTGTACACACACCCACACACACCCACACACACATACACACACACACACACACATATATACACACACGCACAAACACACACACACGCGCGCACACATTGATGTTTATATATATACATATATGTATATATATATAAATATATAAGTATGTGTGTGCGTTTGCACACACACACACACACACACACATATATATATATATATATATATATATATATATATATATATATATATATATATATATATATATATATGGGAGAATGTACGAAAAAACAACAACAGACGAGGACAGGTGGTGTAAATAACAAAAGGATGTATTAGTATGACGCTCGGGAATACGGAAAGTATTTGACGTTTCGAGCTACGCTCTTCAACAGAAAGAATACGGAGACAAGGAGAAAAACACGGAGAAAAAAAATGAATAGTGTTCAGTCAACGGTCAATCATAATAATGGTTAATAATGTCTGACCGGAAGTTAGAAATTCTTTTTTCAGGAGAACTAAGAAAAGGGGGAGATAACAAACGGTGATCGAAGAACGAGGGGCTGTGTGTGTGGGAGATAAAATGCTGGTGATATTGACGTATGTAGTGTGAAAATGGGGAGGGGAGAAAGGAGTTGGTCAGTTGTAGTGTGTGCGTGGTGTGATGCGAGGGTATTGGTGTGATGTGATGTGAGGGTGTTGCGAGGTGGGGAAGTCATGGGTGGAGTGTGGGTTAGGCTGAGGACGGGGTATATATATATATATATATATATATATATATATATATATATATATGTGTGTGTGTGTGTGTGCGCGTGTGTGTCGGTGGTGTTTTGCATTTCAGTTATTTAATTTTCTCAATCCATTATATATAGTATAAAATGTGTAAGATTTATTTTTAGTTGATACAATTAAATTTAAGTGAACCACTTAGATATAATATTATTATTTACCTTCTATAATGTTTGTAACTAAAGTTACTTTTCGAAAATATAAATGGCAAATTTATTCATACATACCCTCTATAATCTGTTTATAGTTTATGTTTGTACGAGATAATGGAAATGAGATTAGATTAATATGAGAAAGCGGAGCAGAAGGAAATCTTATCACTCCATTTCAACTATTGTTTACTCTCTGTTTTACATTTAGCGTCTTAGGCGTGGGGTTTTTTCTTCATACGATATGTCAGGGTCATTTTTCTTTCTATGCAGAATGTAAAAAACATTGGTTAAGAATTTGTGAAAATGTTTGAGGTCAAACAAACATCAACACTTACAAATATGATGCAAATTGAGAATAATATCTATTAATGAGGAAATGAAAATGAAATAAACTCTGAACAAATATGAAGAAGATTGGGAAAGCAAAGGAGAAAACACCTATAGCCGCCAGGGAACTTGCCTGCAATGGACAAAATCAGTTCTACTGCGCGGATCAACAGAACCTCGACATATCTTAAAATAGCAACAATTTAAAAAAAAAAAGAACCGCAAACGTTGTCATGCTTGAGAAAATGAAAACAGATGCGAGTACAGATATCGCCAACATAAACCCTAAGCGTAATATCCACATAAATGTGTATAGACAGTTATCGTACATTGCATATAAGACGCATATTTTCTCTTAAAATGTGTCAAAAAAAAAAAAACTCCCCAGATCTCGCATGCATACACGAAAACACTTTGTCTACGAATATGCGCTGCTGAAATTTGGGTGCATATAATGTGATCACGTACCTTTTATGGCACGAACACAGTAAATATACCACTTAGGATTATCAAAACTAAGTAAATAATGCAGAAAACTGTCGTAAACAAAAATAAAAAAACAAGATATTCTCAATTTATTTTACCGGAGACATTGACGTTCTTTTTCTCTGCTGAATTTAGGTTTTAAACGGTTGTTAGTTTTAAAAATGATGTATATTGTCTAATATATCGACTTTCTGCCAATAAAAAACAACCACTAAATGCGCCTTTCATGTTTTTCCTCCAAATCATCGCCTCCATCGTTCAACTGGCAGAATTTGAACTAAGTATGTAAAGAGACAAAAGAAATGTCTCAAAGCATGTTCTCCGATGCGTTAATAATTCTTGAAATTCTCTTGAATGACTTCTAATTTCGGCAAAAGGCCAGCAATATTGGGTGGATAGATTAGTCGATGTCATAAACCACAGCATTTGACAGATACTCAGTATTATCAGTCCCAGATGGATGAAAGACAAAAATTAACCTCCAGGCGGAATTGAACGATTTAAGATCGTAATGGGTCGTAAGAAATTCTCCAGACATTTTGTTTTGACACGCTAACTAGTATGCCAGATAATCTCTTTCATTTTGACCTGAGCGGCATTTGAACCCCGGACTTTAAAAGCGGCACCTCACACTGCAATAGATTTTTCTCACCCTCAAACATTTCTGCTAGTTAGCCAGATTAAAATAACGATAACCCATGTATTGGATAGTAATAGGAAGCTACTACCATGCTCAAATGCACACAACTCTCAAAAGTGTAATGAACAGACTCTATTTAGCCGGATATAAAAGATACAGAATTTTGTTAAACGTAGAGTACATTGTTGGGCAGTATGCTCCACGTGTGTATAGACATTAATGTTGTTCATCTCTCCAAGCGCACTTCAGAAACAGAAAAATGTTTAAATACTGACAACACTGCTGATAGATAATTCATGGAGATATTAGCAAATTTCTGGATCTAAATTCAACAATATAGTTGCATGAAGACGAACCAGAATATATTCCAGGTGGAATGATAATATATTATTACGGAAATTTTTTAACGGAGGGAGATCATATGTTATCATGAAAGTAAGAAGAAAAGAAAAAGAAGAAACTCGACAAGATTTAGATGAAGAATAGCATCCGACCACAGCTCTATATGCAATTTAGGATTGGTATTCACCTCCTACTCTTCCGATAAAGAACATAATTGTATATATGCCCTTGTCAATATAATATAGGTGTACAAATGTCATTAGTTCGTATTTGTTACTTAAATCATATTTCCTTAACGTCTCAATCGTAGTTTTACTGACAGCCTGCTGTCTACTTCATAACTTCAAATTTCTATTATATGTCACCATCTAAATTATTTACTTGTTCAGTCTACGGCTATATATGGCTGAAACGACGAAAACAGATGTATGAACAACAATCAAGTATATAAGATTGACGCTCAGGCAAAATGTAAATGTCCTTTACGTTTCGACGCTACGCTCTTCGACAGAAAGGAATAAGAGGAAATAAAGAGAGAATGAACAAAAAACGTGTTGAGTTCAGTGTATACATCTACAGTTGAACTAAGCATCACATGCTTCGCCCCTGCAGAAACTGCAGGAGATATTCAAATGTTTTGCAAGGTCTTCTAAATCGATTGCAGTGCAGGAAACACTTCCATATCGTCAGGAACTATATCAAGGTTACACGCGCTTCTTTTCTTACCCTGTATAATTCATCTGAGTGGGGCAGAAAGGACTGAGCTAAACTTCACTCATGGCATCGTTCCATTTGCGGTATTTTATCAACTAGTTGAAGTTGCCATGCCTGTTTCCTTCATGGCTCTCTTCAGTTGTCTTGGTACCGGTCCAAACTTCTGAAAGAAATAGCCCACTGACCTCGATGGGAAGTAGTGGCAGTCTGCTTCTATGGGAAATGAGGCTGCATGCTAGCCTTTGACAAGGGTCTCGTCGACTAAGTCTTAGTATTTAGATTTCTTTACCTGGTGGGAAATATCGTGTCTGTCCTCTCAGTATGTAATTACAATATAAATCCTAGTTACTATACTTTCTATTATTGTTTAATGCCAGGTTCGCCTTAGCTGAAGAGACCCCATGTACTCATGTATTCTAGATGTAACTATACCATCTTCAAATTTCTTTTTAACGTTTTCTAGCATAATTTTTCCACAGTCAATTTCTTTTTATCTGACAGTTGTCTGTGATACGACAAAAAATTGGTTGCTATATCCCGCAAATCAATCGACATAGTAGGAATTCCTATTTCGATTTGTAGTAAACAAAGTCATTAAGAATTGTAATGTAAAGTCGTACAGTTATTAAGGGAGCCATATTGTTTCGAGCATTAAAAGTTAGAGGCTTCTTCTTATTAATAAAGCAGTCAATCACGCAGATGAAATGTACCAACCAAGAAAGCATTGTGTTTATTATTCACAACATGGCAATAATTCCAAAATGAAATGCATATGAATTCGAATAATCTTTTAATGTTTTAATAGAAACAGGGGAATGGCATATGCACTCCGAAGACATTAATATCTACAGCAGTAATTCTTTTATGGCAGAATTCCTTATGCAAAGCTTGTATTGTTTGCTGGTGCAATTACTGAAATATCCAGTGAATAAATTTGGAAGTCATACAATGATAGCTTCAAAATCTAATTATGAATCCTTTTGTTGGAAATAAGATGTTTATATTATAAAACAAGAAACGCTATATTTACATGAAAAATCCTAAGAGCTGTCTGAGAAGTAATTATCCTAAAGATGTTTGCACGCTCATAAAGTGTAGTCGTATTTGAGTGGAATATCTACTTATTTTGACAGAATATTTCAAAATGCGGGTATTTTACTCACCATCTTGAAATGGGATTCGGCATAATATCAACGATAAATATTTGTCAATAAAATTCTTCCTGTCATTATTTTATACGACATTCTGTTTACCACCCCAAACCCATTGTTTTTCTATTTCTGCTAGTTCCCCATATACACACAATGTTTGTTTATTTGCATAGTTTTCCCTTTCTTTCTCTTATGTTTTGTCCTCGTTTCCTTACACCAAACTACAATTGAATTTATGAAAAAAAAAAAATGGCGAACGTACTGTAGGATAATGCCTTTAGTAATGGGATTTCTGTGAGGAAATACACAGATAGATTTAATTACATTCGCTTTTAAACTAAAAACAAATTATATATAAATAATATATAAAACGTACAATTTCTCTTAGATGATTCATTTTATTATATTCGACTGCCATTAATCAAAATACATTATTTAACATTGTTTCCTTTTCCCTATGTTCATTAAGACAGAATTCCTCGTAGACATTACTGCAGAATCTTCGTAATTACAGCTTATTCTCTTCAACAGAAAGCATAATTAGTTAACATATTTATTTGCAACAATAGTAAAAATCTAATTTGCAAAGAATAGTTACAAACGACGAGAGAATGTGCAGATGGGTGAATCGATAGTATACTGTGTCGCCAAACGTTCCGTAGAATAGTTCCGTTTGCTTAAACTACATTGTATTTAGACCCCGGGGGATTCAGTTCCGAAAACTGTAATACGGCGGACACTCTATCAATGATGAAGCCAGAAAAAGAATACATTATATTTGACCTACTTGTTCAATTAGTCAACATAGTGGATCTAGTTTGGTATAACCGAAAAGATTGTGAAGCTGTAGTACAAGGTTATCAGTATATGATTTATATCTCAAAATGTAAAGCGAAACTTAATGTAGCAATGATTTACTACGTGACATCAAATGTGGGAATTAAAATACTTTTATTTCAATATATTTTACAGAACATTGAAAAGATAGATTTGTTGAAAAAAGGATTTCCCTGGGATTATTAATGGCGTTAACAATATAATGTTATGATTAGCTTTATGGAAACAAAAAACAAAAACAAAAGAGAACATACATCTCAACACTCACGGTCAAAAATGATAAAATACCGACATGTTTTAAGTAATGTTATTATTTCAATTCTCTCCGACGCAGACCATTAGAAGTGTCTTTGTTGCTCCTTGATTTACGCGCTAATTTTAGTGGAAACTAAATTAGAATTCCTTTTCCTCGAATGTTTATGAAAATCATTATTGCCTTCTATTAAATTTGTTACAAGACAAAATAAATGTCTTCTCCGAATTACCTGTTGCTAAAACCACATCATTTTATACATACATTTGAGTGCCCAATACAATCCACATGCGTCATAGAGTTACAATATCTACTGACAAAATTGTGCTTCAATTTTACAACTTCTGTCTTGAAAAGTAGCAATATTTCAAAATGTCACTTGTTTTGTTTAAATTTTGAATATTACCTTCTAAATTATTACAAATTTGTCAATGATTGCACAAAATCAAGTAAATTCTTGCAGGAATCTTTTCTATATTGCTGTTCACTTTCTCCATTTTAGTTGTATTTCTTTTGAGAAGTTCTTTAACATCACACATAACACATTCACAACTATAATTCATGTATTTATGCAACATTGGTCATTGGGAAACTGGGAGAAGAACTTAATATATTTGGAGACAAAATCGTGACCTCTAGTGAATTCGTTTAGTAAATTTACAAATACAGATATTCTTGTAAGTTGCTTACTTCAAGATGTAAATATTTAGAGAGAGAGAGAGAGAGAGAGAGAGAGAGAGAGAGAGAGAGAGAGAGAGAGAGAGAGAGAGAGAGAGAGTGAGAGTGAGAGAGAGAGTAAGTGATATATACATATATAAATACGTATATATAAATACGTATATATATATATATATATATATATATACGTGTATATATATATATATATATATATATATATATATATATGTATAAATGTATATATATATATATATATATATATATATATATATATATATATATATATATATACGTATATATATATATATATATATATATATATATATATATATATATATATATATATATATATATATATATATATAAATATATATGTATGTATATATGTATAAATGTATATATATATATATATATATATATATATATATATATATATATATATATATATATAGAGAGAGAGAGAGAGAGAGAGAGATAGATAGATAGATAGACACATAATACATACATATGTATATATACATCTATATATATATATATGTGGGGGGGCGTATGTGTTTGCGTGTGGGTGTTATGTGTATATATATATATATATATATATATATATATATATATATATATATATATATTTGTAAGTGCGCGTGTGTATGTTTTTGTATACGTAGCAAACCTAGCACCAAGTTTAAGGAGAACAAAAGGGTATTTCAATGATGTGAAACATGATTGGAATAGAAAGTCTACATTTATTTCAAATACACTCTCTCGTCTAATACAATAGGTCATCTATGACAATTTAATCAGATAGATACAATGGAATGATCTAAATGCTCACGTTTTCGATAAAGGAACTGCTCGATTAGGGACTGTCCCGTACTAAACAAAGCGCTGAGAGTGTTTCACCTGTATTACTCCCTCTGAGCTGGAATGAGTTCAAACTAGAACACTACTTACAGTTTAGTGCGTCGAAGGTAGCAAGCTGGCAGAATCGTTAGGACGGCGGTCATATATAAAGTTAAGGTTTCAATCATTAGTGAATCAAAAAAGATATACATATGAAGTACGACTGATTTTAAGACTGGACATAGAGCACACTTAAATTCATTTATTAATCAAGAAACAAAGAAAATTCAACTACACTATCTACCCATATTAATAAATCAAAAAATGTGCAATAAAGAATTCAGTCTAGATTGGTCCATTATAACGGAAACCACATCATACAATGCACACACCAGCAACTGTAAATTTTGCACAAAAGAAGCGATCTATATACTCCTTGCTACAAAAATAAATTTACTTAATAAGATCTCGGATGTCCTTATTCTTTGTAGACATAAATATTTATAAATTTTTCACTTGTTTCCCAAAACAATTAGTTTACATCATTTTAACCTAGTTAACATTTATGTATTTGGATTTATCTTAAAACACTATTATCTTTTGCGTCATAATGTATTTAAACATGTAATTTTTGCTCTAATTATATCATCCACCTGAACATCATGTTGCGACACTCATTCGATTTTTATAAATTCTTAAATTAAGATTTAAATAACTCTTTTATAAATCCTTCAGATCAACTATGATGAGAGGAATATAGATGATTGTTATGGCTGGAATTACCTCGGTCACACCAATCTATATCTACTTGAAACAGCCGTCAGACGTTGTATCTGCACAAGATTCCTTTTAAATAATTTTATACCAACTTTCTCATCTCTTTGGATTACCGCTATACATTCACTATCCGCGTATCTTAATATGCTCATTGATTTTAATATAGACACATACAGCCTCATAAGTACATTTATGTCTATATATTTCTATATTTATAAATTTCTCATCCGTCCAAATCACTGGTATACATATGTGTATGTGTCTGTGTATGTAGCAATTAATGTAGTGCTTAGAGCTATTTCACGTCTATTTCTATCATATCGCTGTTTAAAATTCAAGCCGCTGATATATATATATATATATATATATATATATATATATATATATATATATATATATATATATATATATATATATATATATATATGTGCACGCACACATGTATACATACATACTCATACACTCATATATATATGTGTGTGTATATATATATATATATATATATATATATATATATATATATATATATATATATATATATATATATAAATGTCTATATATATATATATATATATATATATATATGTATATATATAAATATATATATACGTGTGTTTCTCGTATCTAAAAGAATTGAGATGAGTGGCATAAATTTTAAACAGTGATATGGTAGAAATAGATGGCAAATAGCTTTAAGCACTGCATTGATTATTACACGGACACACAGACACACACACACATGTACACATGTATACCAGCGATTTGGAGGGATATATTATACAGGTGGATAACATATTAACCCAGAGTTAAGTTCCACAATGATCAGTATTTAGCACACTCACACATATATATGTGTTTACGTATTAAGTATTTTAAAACTTTGGACAAGCATAAAATAAATCGTTTGTAATGACGGAAGTCGAAGTAGATAAAACTAAAGAATAGTACGTAAATATTGGGTTTAAACAATCCCTGACACTTACAGACTCTGAGATCGACGGTATTTTAGTCGAGTGAATATTTTAAGAATTACAAATCCGTGCCTCCTCACAGAACGGTTTTCCCTTTTTACCCGGAGTTTGAGAACTAAGCAATATATAATGGAAACTGCTGTAAATGTGGCCAATCCTTCATGGAAATTAGTTATTTTTTCACGCCTCACTGACAACTGTGAAGAATTGTTTTAAATACGTTGTATATTTAAAGTAGATTTTCTTGACTCTGAAATCCAGTTGGGTGGATTTCTTTCATTAGATAAGTGTCAATAACTAGCGGTGTTTATAGGGTTCGATTAAATCAGCTATAAAACCCCTTCAGCAATCGATAGAATGGCTATAAAGAAATCATCGTTACAAATACATTTAACAAAGAAAAAAGCGAATAATATTATCATTTGAAAGGAAATGGAGCCATGCAATCACGCGGAAATTAGATCTGCTTCGTAACAAATTAAATATTGCCGTTAGATGTGCTACAGCAACAATATATCATGATTTAACACTTAACTGGAAAATGCAGTAGTCCGAAACTAAGCCATTACTTTGAGCTCTTGCGATCACAGTTATCCAACAACATGTAATCAGCTTTATTGAAATCAAGCGCATTTGGAGAGAGCGTTGGTTGCAGCATTCATGTTTATTAGAAGCTTTTTATCAGAGAAAAACAACATAAACACAACCAGGTTTCGAACGCGTATCACATATTCGATGGCATAGGTGCATTAAACATTGCAGTACATGTCAAAGAGAAATGACTGTATCATTTTATAAAATATATAAGATTTAAGTAGCGGCGTCTAACAATATTTTCTCATGGTTGAAATGGTATTTGCTCCAGCAAGGTTGTTTCCGTTGTTTTACTTTTTGACATTAGTTCAGTCAGCTATAGCGGAAGTTGTGGCAAAGTTACGCTATGTGCTCCACTTCAACACAGCAATCTCAATAAATTGAGATAAATTCGGTTCATTATCTTCTAAAACATCCAATACAAATATACTTTCTATCGTTGAGAAGAGATCAATAGACAAGTGACTTAACGTGTCAATGTCTTGTAATTCATTCAATATATTTCTTGGTTTCTCAATGTCACCTGAAAAGTCATCGAGTCAATTCTTTTGTATAAAGAATTCTTGTAAAGCGAAAGCAAATCGATAACAGTTTTGCTGGGTAATAAGGATATGCTAGTGTTGCCATGTTATAGGAGAATTTATCACATTATATTACTGGCTGTAATTCGACAATTCTCTGTGTGTAGGTGATATAAAATGTACTGTTAATGAAATTGATTTTCTTCCCTTTCTTTATGAACGTAGTACTTCGATGCAAATGTAAACCTCCTCATTTGGAAGTCCTTTTTCACACCTACGCACACATAAGGAGAAATGCACATACAATCAGAAGTGCACTACGCTACATACACACACACATACGCATACACACGCGCACACGCATGCATACACATACACACATTCACTCACACACACACAGACACACAAACTCACATATGCACATTCACTTACAAACACACATAGACACACAAACATACACACACGTAAAAACACTTGGAGAATTACTTGGATTGCAGTCCAGACGCTTTGAAAGAAACAGGTTGTTTCTGATGTCATATCCTATTCATCACGTGTGTGTAGATTATCTACTTTAAAGTGCACAATAAATATAAACAATATAATTTCGAATGATACGTAAAGAAGGAAATGAATCTCACAGTGAAGGCATTAATCCATACACATTTATCTAGCTGGGAAACTAATGATACTATAGTACGAAGTATGCAAATAAGTATCAAAGGACAGATGTACATTTAACAACATTTGTCTTGTGAGCAATCTGTCAGAGGACAATTGAATATCATATTCTTAATATAAGACGACAAATACATTTATCAGATCTGGGTGAATGAAAGCTGTTCTACAATATGATAAGATGTAGTTATATGAAAAATTCTAAGTAATGCTATGTTTTATGTGGTTAACCCACAATATATTAGTACATAATTTAAATTATATTAACAAGCTCTTTCACCAGCTTCAATGGTTTTCCTTTTGATTTGAAACAATGTCTCCAATTAAATTCTTGAGCAAATTTCGATAGTGGGTCTAAACATAGGTCAAAACATTTTCAAGAAAAAGCGAATCACGGTTCAATAGAGATCCATTGGCGTATAAAAGTGCTGAGTCAAGAAAGAAGCAGTAGTAGTGAAATAGTTTAATAGAGTGTTAGTGGGGTACAGAAAATCTGTGAGATTGTTATGGCAACCTAGTGTGCAATATACGTACAAGGTCTATGGAAATTAACAGCTCACTCCAAGCGTGTGTACTCGCACTCAGCCGCATACTCGAACAGGAATTCACCGCTTGCGATATATAATAAATGATGTTGCAAGAATCCATCTGGGCAAAAATAAAACCAGGTTTGTGGAAATGGAGCAGTATCAAATTATACCAGCCATTCATGAGGCTATTAAATTATAATAGTCATTCATGTATCATAAAGTATATACACTGTCGATAGGCCAGTTACTGCACTATTCGTCCTGACATAACATCCAATATGAATGTGCTGTGTTAAAAACGCAATAAACGAAATAGGTAAACAATAGTTTGTCCTAACGGTGGCTTGCGAGAGCGTCACATCCAGTTCAGATTCTTGGATCAATTGCAGTGCCACATATACGTAGCTAACCACATGCTTTTGGTTTTGATACTCTTTAGACCTTTGTTACTCTATCTTACACATATAACTTTGGTTAGTCGTAAAATACATCTTTAAAGCATGGGCGATTCTTTTGTAAGGTGGAAAAGTGCATAGTAATGAATGACATGGTGGCCATTACACAGCTTGTGATTGCATATAAACTATGAAAAGGATTAAACTAGGTAAGAGTTTTATCTCTACATTAAAGATTTTTGATAAAAACGTATTCAATTCAACTTTTATTGAAGGTCAGCTTTATTTAATATATTTCTGTCTAATAACATAATAAATGAATCTATTAATTTTGTCTGTAGTCTGCTTTATAATTGGAGGACTGTTGGAGATTTCACGAATTTCGTCTCCCAATTGGTTTTACACTTGATGCATTTCATTTTGCAACATGGAAATTTAATTGGTTTTGTATTTATTTCTTAGACTGAATGCAATATTTAACAAATAAATGTATACATATGCACGCAAACATGCGTGTGTCTGTATTCTTTTGTGTTGACGTATATTCATAGCAACATTCAACACTTGTGGACACGCAGATAATTTGTCGTTGTTTATCTCCGGAAATGTTTGAAAATGAAAATTCGCGTCACATATCGTTTTATAAAAATCGATAGTTATTTGAGAATATCAACACTGCTAAGACGAATCATGTTTTGGAGACTTATCGTCTCGTGTGTAAGGTTCTGCGTGAAATGTTCAGCCACTTGCATAGAATGAAATAACAACTTCTCATGAGGACTTAGAAGATACAAACATAGAGACAAGAAAATCTTTGTTCTTTCATTCATCTTTATTTAGCAACTAAACACAAAGACGCAGAAGCTTGTCCAAATCAAGGGACCTTTACATCATAACTAAAAACAAAGAAAATAGTAGTCAAATCTCCATAATTTCACAAATATACGTCTGAAAATAAATATCATATAAGATAACGTGGTTATGCTCTCTTGAATGTAAAACGGGATGCCGGCTCTCTAGAACGGCTTTGGTGCGTAGGTCTTGTGCATGTAGCACGTTATATAGATAGATTGATAGATAATTAGTTAGAGGTATTGCGTAAATAATACCTATATCTATCTATCTATCTATCTATCTATCTATCTATCTATCCATCTATCTATATATATATCTATATATATATATCTATATATCTATATATCTATATATATATATAAAACACATACACATACATATGTATACATATGCGTATGTACGTGTGTTAGCGTGTGTTAGTGTGTGTGCGTATATGCCTGCTTATCTGCACAGGATAATACTAAATATATTTCTACTATTAGATCTGATTAACTTTTTGGATATGCATCAGCAATGACGTTATCACTGATAATGCCTTGCCATTTATATATGCACAAATGTAATATGTTTCTCAAATAAATTGCGTTTTATGTACGAGGCTCCAATGAAGCTAAGAGGTGTTATTCAGGCACTCAACTATGAGTACACTACATCTTACCGTTGATCAAGTACATGACAATCGTTTTTTAATTTGTCAGCACATATTATATATATATATATTGTTACGAACGCCCGCACGCGATGCACCTCCCTAAACAAAGAGAGAACTCGCGCGCGCGCGAACGTCGAACGCTCGGTGAGTCGGTACAATCGCCACGGGCCACCAATAAGCCCCGGCAGGAGCACGCAGCGAAGAACAACACAGGCAAAAGGAGGGGGGGGAGAAACAACACGGTTACCATACGTTGGGTAGCGGAAACTAACCCTTTCTTTTTACATGATCAAAACATCATCAATACATTATAAAACATTACATAACAATTCAATAGCATATAATAGCGCATGCAACATAATCAAGGGTTTGCAATCGTTACATAAACAAGAGTTCGTTCATCGAGTCCTTTAAAAGTTCTTTCATTTCTTTCTCTTTTAAGTTAAAATCACAGTTAACAGTTCTTTTTCTTTATACATCATAACGACAAATACATTTTCTTGGAAGAATATTTAGACAAACCTTTGCTGTAATAACTTCCTTTCTTTCACAAACACCGTACGGTCCAAGAAGTAAACAACTGACTACTGCTATCTCCTTTGGCTGCCAGAATCCCATCTCTCTGTCCCTCTCTCTCTGAGACTCTATGCATTTCTGCTGACTATAGCTCTCTCTCTTTCAGACTTATCATTGTTCATCTTCATTTCATCTCTCAAGCCAACTCGCCTGTACAACTCGACTGCCACCCAAAATCCTCGCCAATTCCTTCGGCCGACCACTACCACTTGACTGCCGCCAAATCCTCCGGCCAACTGCGCTGCTTCAATCCGTGTTCTCGTATTTATCACAAAATACCGTAGCTCAATAGTGTTACCTTACCCCCTCCCAAAGCTGGGTCAGTTCAGTACGATTCCTATACTGTTTTTCTGTACTTTCGCTGACCGGAGAGGGGCAGCGATCACTCCTACGCTAAAAATAGCTGTGGTTGTTGAGAAGACAAAGGAAATGCCATTGCCACAAACAACCAGAATACGGTTTCAAAACCCAGCTCGGGAGATAGGGATATAACACTAATTGTATCTTCGGTGGTTGCATCAATATATATACACATACAGGTCTTAGACAAAATAATAGAAACCCATAGCATCATGGCATCATAATTTTATACATATCTATAAAACCGTCAAAATCTTGTTTATCTTTATGTTTTTTTATTTATTACTAACGTTGATTAATGTCTTGCTAAAATTGCTATTTCTGTCACATATCATCAGTTAAAGGTAATTAAAATTCATTAAGATGACAGATCTATGGCACTTTAAAAGAGGTCAAATTGTTGGCGCTCGCGTAATGAAAATAGCCGAAATGTTTGGTGCATCAAGAGGTACTGTCTAGAAAGTAATGGCAGGCTTTGAGAAAGAGGGAAAAATCTCCTCGTGAAAACAAAACTCCGGAAGGAAACCAAAACTTTCAGCTAGGGACCGTCGGACTCTTAGGCTAATTGCTAGAAAGGATTACAAAAGTACAACTCCCAAAATTACTGCAGAGCTGAATGACCATATCGAGAACCCAGTTTCCACAAAAACTGTTCGCCGTGATCTGCACAGAGCCGGATTTCACAAGAGGGCTACAATCAGAAAATCACTACTTTCAAAACCAAACGTTGCAAAGCGTCTAGTGTGGAACAGAAACCTACAAATATGGTCCCTAGAATAGTGGAAGAATGTTATATTCTCTGATAAGTCATCCATTACCTTATTTCCGACCACCGGCCGATTATACATGTAGAGACGGACAAAAGGAGCATTCGAACCAGGCTGCCCTCTTCCAACTGTTAAACATGGAGGGGAGTCTTTGATGATCTGGGGAGGCTATATCTTGGAAATCCGCTGGCTCAATGGTTTCCCTTCATGACAGCATTAATACTCAAGTCTATTTAAACATTTTATCTGATCAAATTTAGTCTATGGTTGCGGAACTGTTCACAGAGGGAAACGCAGTCTTTTAGGATGATCATACACTAATTCACATAGCTAAAGTTGTTACTGAATGGGACGAGGAACATTCTAGTGAAGTTGAACATCTTATGTGGCCACCACAGTCCCCAGATCTCAATATTATTGAACATGGTGCATTTTAGAAAAACAAGTAAGGAGTCGATATCCTCTATCCCCCAGCATCATCACTATAAGAAC
This sequence comes from Octopus bimaculoides, assembly GCF_046866305.1. Lineage (NCBI taxonomy): Eukaryota > Metazoa > Mollusca > Cephalopoda > Octopoda > Octopodidae > Octopus > Octopus bimaculoides. The sequence continues at coordinate 143,501,854 of NC_142929.1, read as the reverse complement.
TGGAGATAGTATTAGCTGAATAATGGAGTAAAATTCCTTTCGAATTTTGTACGAGTCCTTAACTCATAGAATTCAATCTGTAATTAATGCCAAAGACGGTCCTACTCCATATTTAAATAAAGTTTTTTGAAATTTTAAGCTGTTTCCATTATTTTGTCCAACCCCTGTATGTGTGTGTGTGTGTGTGTGTGTTTGTGTATATAGGTACGTATACTTAGCGGTTGGAATAAAAATGTTTCCAGCTATTTGAATTAACTCATTCTCGCCTGATACTAAGCTTTATCGATCCTCAAATAACGAAAGCAACTTCATTACCTGCAAAATTGTTTTTTTTTTCTGCTGTTATTTCCAAGCTTCTGGTGAAACCTGATAATGAAGACTTCAATCAAAGACCCTGTGACCGTGAGTTCCATGCGATTTATCTCTTTATAAATTTGATAAGATGAGATTTGTATGCTTCTTATCGTCAGCTTAGAGGTGCATTCTCGTTGTCGTTTCGTCGTTCATCTGATCCAAACAGATGTGGAGTCTATTGGACCATGATACGGACGTCTGATATTCCTGGCTATCATCGGTATCGGAAAACTAAAATAGGAAGATCGATCGAAACAACATGTTGCCGAAGGCTGATAAACGATCGGCAGGTCTTGTGAGATGATACAACTGGCGTTTCATGCAACAATCAAAGTGATTCTTTGCAACGAATCTCACCCATCTAATGATGATGATCGGGATGATGATGAAAACGATGATGATGATGATGATGATAATAATAATAATAATAATAATAATAATAATAATAATAATAATAATAATAATAATAATAATAATAATAATAATAATAATAATGATAATAATAATAAACATGAAGTACAAAAATGCTTTCTAATTGACGTATCAATACCAGCAGATGACAACGTTTCCCTAAAAGAAATGGAAAAACTAGCAAAATACAAAGACCTGGAAATAGAGGTAACTCGAATGTAGAATCTAAAAACAGAAACAATTGCTATCATAGTAGGTGCCTTGGGTATAATAAAAAAATATTCAGACAAATACATAACAAAAACACCAGGACTTACAAATATATATAACATACAGAAAATTGCACTACTGGGCACTGCACACATCCTACGCAAAACACTTTCAATACAGTAACCATAAGAGCATCAGAACAAACCACAGCACATACCCAAAGCACACAGCTGCGCTCGGTAGTGAAGTGAAAGCACGTTATAAAAATAAAACTACTGAATAATAATAATAATAATAATAATAATAATAATAATAATAATAATGATAATAATAATAATGATAATAATAATAATAATAATAATAGGGCTTCTATATTTTACCCCCGTGTCACTTTGATGGCATTCACTGATCTCTCACTCAATAATAATAATAATAATAATAATAATAATAATAATAATAATACGAAGAAGAAGAAGAAGAAGAAGAAGAAGAAGAAGAAGAAGAAGAAGAAGAAGAAGAAGAAGAAGAAGAAGAAGAAGAAGAAGAAGAAGAAGAAGTACGACAACAACAACAACACAATGTTTTTGCTCTATATGCACATGGCTGGAAATTTGTGTGGAGAGAAAGAGTCAATTACAGCCACCCCAATGCTCAGTTCATATTTATTTTATCAAATGTGAACGGGCGAAACGATAGGTGGCCTAGGCTACGTTACATACAGAGCTTCATGGTAAAGATGAAGTCAAAGTCAGTTCCCTCGTTGATACGGTGTATACCTTCAATGCTAATATCAGAATGGAGTTAGGACTGAGAAAGTGTGGTGTCTTAGTCTTGAAGAGAGGCAAAATCAAATGTATGGACGGGCTAACGATACCGTCGGGGGAGGTTAGCAAGCAGATAGAAGAGACGTGCTATAAGTAACTGGGGATTTTGAAAATGGATAAATTGATGAAGAAAGAAATGACAGAATAATTTAAGGTGGAGTACTTACGCAGACTGAGACTGATCCTTAAGTCGAAATTAAACGGACGGAATAAGATCGAATCTATCAACACCTGGGCGGTTTCACTCCTTGTATATAGAGCAGGGGTATCCGTATGGACAGTAGACGAATTAAACAGCTTAGACAAGGAAGTTGCCAAATACATATGGGTCACTCCACCCAAAAAGTGACACAGACAGACTGTATGTACTAAGAATAAGAGGGGGAAGAGGACTTTTTGGATGCGAACACAGCATTAGAGCAGAAGAAAACAACATGGCATGGTATGTAAAAAATGCCACAGAACCGTTATTATTAGAAGTAAGCTCAGGTTTGTGTAGGATTAAAGATTGCAAAAATAAAGCACTCTACAAGGAATTGAAAACGAATGAAACTGAAAATTGGTGGGTAAAGAAAAGAATACATGGTTAATTTCATGGGGATGTTCAAGATAAGACAGACAGAGAAAAAAGATGGCTGTGGATGACTAAAAGTGATTTAAAACCCGAAACGGAGGCTCTAATCTGTGCCGCCCAGAAACAAGGACTAAGAACAAGCTACATAAAATACAGAATAGACAACACAGCAGAAAGTGATAAGTGAAGAATCTGTGGAGAAAATGGTGAAACCGAATGGCATATTACCAGCCAATGTACGCCACAAGCCCACGAGGAATATAAGAGATGCCGCGACAATATAGCGCCAAGGTTGTCCATTGGACACTCTGCAACAAGTATGGACATGAGGGAGCAAAAGATTGGTACGACCACAAACTCGAAGCCATCGTCGAAAATAGAAATGCAAAGAACCTATGGGATTTTATGATTCATTGCGACCAAGAGATAGAGAATAGGAAGCTGGACATAGTCTTAATTGAGAAAGAAAACAAACTATGCTGGACCATAGATATAGCACGCCCAGCTGACTACAAGGTATGCGATAAGGAAGAAAGAAAAGTCGAGAGATATAACATGTTAGCTTGTGAAGTGAAGCAGTTGCGGTCTTTGAAAAAGGTAGCAGTACCCATAATTGTCGGAGACCTGGGAACAGTGAGCAAAAATCTCGAGAAGTACATGGAACAAATAGGGGCTGCAATAAGGGTGGAGTACTTGCAGAAAACAGCGCTGTTCGGAACCGCTGGAATACTCCAGAAGGTGCTCGAAAAATAAGAGGTGTTACCTTAGTGCACTGGTGGTGAACAGCTGACACTGTAGTACATCTCCAGTATCAGAAGCTGTACAAAGACAAAAAAAAAAAATTATAATAATAATAATAATAACAATCTTTTCTACTCTAAGTACAAGGCCCGAAACTTTTGGGGACAGTACCAGTCGATGAGATCGACCCAATATACAACTGGTACTTACATTATCAATCCCCGAAAGGATGAAAGGCAAAATGTATCTCGGCGGAAACTGAACTCAGAAGGTAAAGACAGACGAAATCCCGCTAAGCATTTCGCCTGGCGTGCTAACGTTTCTGCCAGCTCACCGCATTAAGAAGAAGAAGACGAAGAAGAAGACGAAGAAGAAGAAGAAGAACAACAACAACAACAACACCACCACCACCACCAACAACAACAACGATAATAATAATAATAATAATAATAGTAATAATAATAATAATAATAATAATGTAGCTAATTAAGAAGTGAAGGAGTAATGGTGATATTTTTAATCCCTCAGAATAAAAAATATATTTCAATCAAGGGGATTGTCACTACGTTTTGAAGGAAGTGATAGTGGAATCTCTCCCACAAAATGTTCTTACCATCATACAAAAGGACGGAAGGGGACATTTTAACATAACACTTGCATATAGAGTTGGGTTACTCATGACTGGAACGCTTTCTATAATAGATCATATAGATAATGCTTAATCTAAATTTAATGAAACAGAAATCTTTTCTCACACCGAGAGCCCTACGGTTCTATCTTTTCAATGGTTTGTGTTGTCTATTTTAAATAATCAATATACATACGCGTTGAGTATAATATAGAAAAGTCAACGAAAGCTTATAGAATAAAATCAATTCTATCTATCTTTCTATCTGCCTATATGCGTGTGTGCATGTCTGAGGGGTATGTGGGGTTGAGAGTGTATGTGTATGTGTGTGTGTGTGTTATGGTAATGGCTGCACACGCTATACGCATATAATCTTTACTGCGTATAATGTATTCATTTATGTAATATTCTTACCATAGAGATATAAATTTTTACGTTAATTCTTTCAAAATAACCTATTGTTAATTGTATAATGTCAGATGATAAACAGAAAAATCAGGAACAAATTAATAATGTAATATCTATGAAAAAAATCAATTTGAACGAAAACAAAACAAAAATCCCTGTAATACTAAGTAAAACATGAATAAAATAAATTATGAGAGAACATTATAGATAAACGGAGCCATAGTACAATAGATGCATTGACGAGGTCAATTAGAAAATTCTAAAGTAGAAAAAGCAACAACAACAACAACATATTTTGGTATTTAGAATAAAACGAAGCAACCTCTCTTCTATCAAAAACGATCTTAATATGTTTCCTGTAAAATAGCAGGTTATTTATTTGCAAACAAGAGAATGAAGCATTTACTTTGCTGGATGTACTCCAACATAAAATGTACTGATCATCATATAGGTTTTGTAATTCCTGCCAAAGTAGAAAATAAAAACTTACTTCCTTTTTGTCTATTTAAGATCGCTTGCTTTATAGGCAAATTAAAATGCGTAGATATGGTTTATAATAGTAGTTAATTTAGCGAACAAGAAAGGGATTTCAAGAATACTGTATTGAAATGAAGACAAAAATTTTTACTCTAATACGTGAACAATTGTATCGTCTTATAGAAATATTTTTTCTATTGTCTCGTTCACATTTTTTACTCGTATATAATAACGACGGCACACACACACACACACACACACACACACACAGACACACACACACACACACACACACACACACACAAGTATTTGTGATGTTTGTAATCCCAAATCGTCTCCTAATAAATGAATTCGTTGAAACATCCAAGTGATAGCTTTGCAGTATAATGATGCATCATAAAGGAAAATATGCCATTATGATGAACATAAGAGTGAAGAAGACAATGCAACTTCATCCTTTTTTACAAGATAGGAGCTTGTGCTGTGATATCTCAGTATTTAAGAGATTGAATTAGAACAATATTGCTCCACATTAAAGGACTCAGCTATCCTTATACTTGTTTTATAATTATTTACTTATTTTGTAAAAGAGGGTAGTTATCGAAAATTACCAGGAAAAAAAAAGAAGTGATAAGTTTAAAATCTGGCGTATCACTCCAAATATCGTGGTCCACTCGAGAGAAAGTCAGCTAGGTATGAGATCAAATCCCAGTAAGGCTTTAAAAGGAAAAATTTTAGCAAATATTTATTTCAGGAATAAAATGTAATGCAATGTATGTGTGTATGTATAAGTATGTATTATTTCGTGGCACTCGGTCGGGTACGACGACGAAGGTTCCAGTTGATGTGATCAACGGAACTATCTGCTCGTGAAATTAACATGCAAGGAGCTGAGCACTCCAAAGACATGTCTAGCCTTAACGTAGTTCTCTGGGAGATCCATCGTGACACAGTTTGTGACAAGGGTGGCCCTTTGAAATACAGGTACAACAAAAAGAGGAAGAGAGATTGAGAGAACGAGTGCAACAGGGTTCGCCACCACCCTCTGCCGGAGCCTCGTGGAGCTTGAGGTGTTTTCGCTCCATGAACACTCACAGTGCCCGGTCTGGAAATCAAAACCGCGATCCTACGACCACGAGTCTGCTGCCCTAACCACTGGGTCATTGCTCCTTCACTTGTATTATGTATGTCTGAAGTAAAAGTTTTCCAAATTTCGTGGGAATCACCTTCATCTAAGTGTGTTGTTTCATATGGCCAGAGCTTAGAGCTTAGTGGTTGTAATGTAGGTGTGGGTTAATACTGCATTTTTGTAAATCTAAAGAATTCTATATAAATTCTTTACATGTACCGTTTTGCCGATTTTACGGAAAGAACCAGCGGTGCGGGAACCGAGCACACGGCGGCTGGTACGAAAATATAGTGGCCAGTAAAACATCATTCGTTAGTTTTGATTACGTTTTAATATACTTTTTTCTACTCTAGGCACAAAGTCCGAATTTTTTCGAGGAATGGGCCAGTCCATTAGATCGACCTCAGTACCCAAGTGGAACTTAATTTATCGACCCGGAAAGGATTAAAGACAAGGTGGACCTCGGCGGAATTTGAACTCAGAACGTAAAGACAGACAAAATATAGCTAAGCATTTCGTCCAGCGTGCAAATGTTTCTGCCAGCTAGCCGTCTTTAAGTTTTAATATATTTCAGGCGGCGAGCTGGCAGAAACGTTAGCACGCCAGGCGAAATGCTTTGTGGTATTTCATCAGTTTACGTTGTGAGTTCAAATCCCGCCGAGGTTGATTTTGCCTTTCATCCTTTCGATGGTCGATTACATAATTACCAGATGAGAACTGTGGTAGGTGAAATCGACTTAGTCCCCATCCCCAAAATTGCTGGGCTTCTGCCAAAATGTGAAACCGGTATATTGCAGCAAAACACAAAAAAATATGTTTCTACTTCTCTTGCATAAAATAACAAATACATTTTGATAAATTTATTGTGAGATGTGCATGAAAATATCCATACTAACTCTCGTGTTCTCGCTCTTATAGGATGCGATAATTGCCTTGACCCAATTCTGTTGAGTGCCAACTATAACCTCGCAATAGCATTCGATATTTTTCATTTCCGTTAGTTACCTTGTTATAATTTACTATTACATTACTCTCACAGCGTATTTATAATTATTGCAGTGCTATTACATTTGCAGTACAAAATGCATCTGCCATAAGCAAAATAGATTTCCTTTCAGATTTTAAAAATATATAGTTTTCTTCAGTGCATTATTTGTAATGTAAGTATATTATTCAACGAACTTGTCATGTTTTTCTCTCGATTAAGAGCTTAGATTTATTTCTTCCTTTTTCAAACATATTTTCTTCAAAAATCACACACACACACACACACACACACACACACACACACACACACACACACACACACACACACACACACACCCACACACACACACACACACATATATATATATATATGAAGATATATACAGTTTATTTCTCTAAATTCAGTCCATGTTTTTCTTTAATAGTTTCTACGACAGCGATACCAGATAAACGTGTTTAGTTTTCTATTGAAATATTTTAACGAACATTTTTATAACATGCTCTGATATAACCATTTCGTGAATTTGCCATATTAAAGATGGCTTCGAATATCATTCACATCCTGTGCTGAACTGCTCCAATTCCAGTTAAGTAGCAAGCCAAATACGTTGCTTTTATTCATCTATTTTATATGGTTTTCCCTCAACGTGCATACTATAAATTTGAACGTTTCGAATCGTTTTTATCGACCAATTTCATCTTACATGATTTTCAAAAAAATTTGTCTTGATTGCCACCTACATTTAAATCATCGCCATTGTTGAATATATATAGTAATATTTGCTCATCTCTTTTTCCCTTTCTGCTCTTTTCTGTCCCTTTCTTGTGAGTTCCTTAGATATTGTTCGTTCATGATTTGTATTATATGTTATACATTTCCATTTTCTTCTGGCGCACGCCAAGTTCATGGTTTACACATTAGACTACACAATATATACCGGAGTATCTTGTAGTATTACTTCTTGAAGACTGTAATTCAAGATACTGAATGGTGTTATTGGCTTTAAAATTAGGCGGAAAGCCAGCAAACTCGGGGGAGAGCTAAATGGATTGCCTCGACCCCAATTCTCAACTGGTACTTACTTTATCAATCTCGATAGGATGATTGGCAAAGTCGGAACTTGAACTCAGAACGAAAAGCCAGACGAAATGCGCTACTTTTTCTGACATGCTGACGGTTCTGCCACCTCATAGCCTTAAGTTTTATATAAATTGGTTTCAATTTTAGCTCAAGGTCAGCAGTTTAGAAGGAGAAGGTAAATCAATTACATCGACTCCGGTGTCAAACTGGTACTTATTTTATTGACCCCGAAAGAATGAAAGACAATGTCGTTCTCGGCGGGATTTGAAATCAGAGTATAAAGACAGACGAAATAGTGCTGAGCAGTTTGCCCGGCTTGCTGGCGATTCTGTCCGCTCACCACCTTAAGCGTAGTGATCGTTCGATCTAAGTGCCGATCAAGGTAATCAGGAAACTACGTTACTGACATAATCACACGCACGCACGCACGCACGAACACACACACGCACACACACACACACACACACACGGTCGCACGCACACACATATAAGGTCGCACGCACGCACACACACACATACGCTCGCACGGACACACATTTCATGCTTTTTTCTGTGCTCATTCTCCATTTGGGGTATACATATATGTATATGTATAAAACACGTATTATGTGAGTGTTTTATCTCATAATTTGTGACAATAAAATGCTTTACTTTATTTCAGTTTATTTAGCATTTATTCTATAAAAGAAGCATAAATAAACTTTCTTGTGCCTATATTGCATGAGCTTACGCGCGGCTAGTGTAATGCGGAGATTGTGAAACCTCATTACCAGCAACTTGTGTATTGCAAATGTTCACAATGAATCATGAACTCTCAGGGATCATATTTTATGGGCAAATATATTAGTCACAAAGGATGTATACGGGGAAATCTAAATAGATTCATGCTTCATCAAACGTTTGAAGGCCATAGCCTGGTAATTATCAACATATTTTGCCAGAAATACAATCGATATAAGATCACGGTATCACCGACCTCAAAAGTGACATACGCCTGCTTATATCAAAGTTATTGTCCATGAAATAAATCATCATATATAATAATGAGTGTATTGAAAATAATCCGTGGCTGTGTTGAAGTAGTTACAGAGGTGCACAAATTGTAAAAACAATTTAAGAAATCGATAAATGTCCCTACTTCGCAGAATTCATTTTGTGAACATTAAGGCACACATTCCATCCTTTCAAACCATATTATATGTATTCTGGCAACCAAAGTTTAATAGTATACTAATATTGGTTTCAAATTTTGGCATAAGGCCAGTAACATCGGGGAAGTGTAAGTCGGCTACATTAACTCCGGTCCTCAAGTGGTACTTATTTTATCGACCCCAAAGGGTAAAAGGCAAAGTTGACTTCGACCAAATTTGAACTCAGAATGTAAAGACAGGCAAAATGGCGCTAAATATTTTGTCCGGAGTCTTAACGATCTTTTTCTACTCTAGCCAGAAGGCCTGAAATTTTTGCGGAGGGAGGCAGTCGATTAGATCAACTCCAGTACGCAACTGGTACTTAATTTATCAAGCCCGAAAGGATGAAAGGCAAAGTTGACCTCGGCGGAATTTGAATTCAGAACATAAAGACAGCCGAAATTCCGTTTCGTCCGGCGTGCTAACGTTTCTGCCAGTTCGCCGCCTTATATCAACACTGATATTGAAACAAGAAATTGATAAGAAACATTATTACGGCTGACGACAGCAAAAACAAAATGTTCCACCTTGATGGGAGAGAATCAAACATAGGTTGATATGAGGATAATGTCTGAATCGAAGCAACAATAATTTGATCCCAGACACTTTTGTTTAAATTGTAGGCAAAACAACAAAAATCACATAATTTAAGTGGATCTATTCCATCTCAAATTATGTGATCTATTCCATCTCAATCAGACATTATTAAATTAATCTTTTTTAACTAAACAGTTTGAAAATTCGAATACTGGTAGAATTTCTCACGTAGAACACGGTTCACTCAGAATATTTTTGACCAAATTTTGTATTATAGAAGTTATTTCGTGTTAAAGTTGTCGTATTTGGGTAATTTCAACTAATGAACGACGTGTATTCGGTTGAAGAAAGCTACTGCTGTTTGCGATAGTAATCGTAGAAAATAAACTTCAGGGTCATCTCAACTAAATGTCACCACTCTGTTCCATTCGTATGTTGTGCGAAGACGATGTCACCTTCATCTTTCCTTTCTAGTCATCGCCGTGCATTCCTCACTCTTTCCCTCCCTTCTACACTATCAACTAGCAACCAGCGAGCGAACTTTTCACTGGCACTACTATTACCGTATTTTCCAGTGTATAAGCTGCTATTTGTTTTGTTTTACCTTCATATTTTGATAATGTCATTTTTTTTTATATACAATATATTGACGAAATGTGCTTGTAGTCGATTAGAGTAAGATAAAATTATGACAATAACAAAACATCTCATAGTTGTAAAATAAGATATCTTGAAACTACATGTACGTCAACATGAAAAATGCTAACTGCAGATTCGTGGTGGCATTTATTAGAGATAATCCGGAAGTTGTTTCTCTTTCGCTTATTATCGCAAACAGCAGTAGCTTTCTTCAACCGAATGCACGTCGTTGATTGGTTGAAATTACCCAAATACAACAACTTTAACACGAAATAAATTCTAAAATACGAAATTTGGTCAAAAACGTTCAGAGTAAACCGTGTTCTACGTGAGAGATTCTATCAGTATTCGAAGTTCCAAACTGTTTAGTTTAAAAAATTAATTAAACAAGCTGTGATTGAGATGGAATAGATCCATTTAAGTTTGAAAAATCTTCGTAGCCTGGTGTGAAGAAGAAAGACTGTTGTTATTCCATCTGATTGCAGACAGAGAAGAATGCCTCCAACAGAATGAACTCTGTTAAAGGCACCAAATACCCAGTTTCATGGGAAAACGAGTACTGTATAAAACTTATCAACTTGGAGGAGAACGAACTATTGCTTTGCTTGGTACCCACATTTAGCGTCTACCATGTATGCATTCGCTCGACATACTGAAAAATATATCTCAAATTTCTCTAATAACATACCCATATATTTAAAAAAATTGAAAATTGTCTATGTATTGTTAACTATTTACTTTAACTATCACTTTACTGCTTTGCAAAACAGTGTTTTAGCGAAAATGTAGGCACTAATGTGTGTCAAATTTTAATGGTAATTTTCAAAGATAGTGTAAATATCAATACGTTGTTGTGTGAATACTCTAGTATGTCTTAAAAGAAGATATTTTGAAATGTAATTTAGCTCATTATTGTCTATTAATTACATTATTTCGATACATCGACAATCGCTTAAAGACGTCTGCACAATTTCTTAAGCAGATATGCGCGATAGAGACAGTTTATTATGTAGAACGTTTTACTGAACTCTCTTTTAAAATAAATACACCCAGACGTGACCCAGCAACGTTTCCCTGCCTCTCCCAGCTGTTTCACCCATCGCTTAATAATAACTGAGAATTATAATGCCTTGGAGAATAGCGCAATGATTATTGTTTCGGTAATGAATTTTCTATATACATAATTAATATAATGTTAAATAGAGTGCTGCAGAAAGAAAGAGCATAGCAAATTCTAATGCCGTACATCATAACTTAATAACTACACTCATTACTGAATATAATCATGCCGTATTCCTGATACTGTTTGTATATGAATGATCCTAGAAATTGGAAAGCAAATTGGAATGCTTTAATAAAAAATACATGATCAACTGCCCTGATGAATATAGACGAGGAAAATATGAAAGTGAATTTTCGTATTCGTGTTTGTGCAAATTACAGGATTATTAATGTTAACCCATTTTTATGCACTAGCTCCAATTAGCGGTTAATTTATGTGTAATGGAAGCTATTAGGCAGTAAACAGCTGATATTTAATTCATAACTTAAGTGGTGGGGATAACTGATGTGTAATCGCCATATAAAATGCTGAGAATGACTTGAAACTGAATTCAAAAAGTTAAACAGAGAACATTATAAAGGCTGAATTGTATTACAGCGCAAGAGATCCATGCATCAGGAATGTGTTATGCTACGCCTATTGAATCTACATTCAATATGAATCAGGAGTTTGAGAAAACAACATATCGAACACTTCTGAATTCCAGTACGTGCTAATCGCCTAATCCAATGAGTAAATGTTTGAGAAATAAGACAAATGAGAGAGAAATAGAAAGAAATTGCTGGGTAATGACTTAACAAGCATCCTCATAAAATTGTAACATATAGATGGTCAATATGCAAAAATAATATTCATGCTTTGCATTCTTAAAACAAAAATGATATTTCGAATAAATATGATCCTGGAATTATCATGATTAATTCAGAATGTTTTGTCGTGCTTGTAAATATTTAATGAAAGGGTTCAGGAATCAGTGAGTTCTTGGTCTTGGTGGGGGTGGTTATGTATTAAATATCAGATAGAGTCGAGAGACAGTAATCATTCAATTTGAACACTGGAGAAAAGTGAAATAAACTAATCACGTAATATATTGCATTGCATAAATGAAAACAATTTCAATTCCTACACATGAAATAATATTTAGTGTGCATATATATATATATATATATATATATATATATATATATATATATATATATATATATATATATATATATATATATATATATATATATGTATATATACATATATATATATATATATATATATATATATATATATATATATATATAAATATATATATATATATATATATATATATAAATATATATATATATATATATATATATAAGTATATATATATATATATATATATTTATTTATTTATTTATTTATGTGTTTCAGCCAAGTGGCTGCGGTCATGCTGGTGCACCACCGTGATTTTCACGTTCTTTGCATGGCTCTTCTCCCCCACCTGACATGGTCCAATCAAGAGTTTTGATGGCACATCTGGTGTATAAGAGAATTTGACACAGCTGCCCTAAACTGCGTCTCATTACGAGCCATTGGTTCGTCTAGTATCGTGGAGAGGAAAGCGTCAAGTTTTGTCTTGAAGACCTCCGCATCCATGTCTTGCATGTCTCTCAAATGTTTTGGCAGGGCATTGAAGAGCTGAGGTCCTCTGAAACCGAGGCTGCTGCAGTATCTCGTTCTTATGTGACCCAATATATATATATATATATATATATATATATATATATATATATATATATATATATATATATATATATATATATATATATATAAATATAAATATATATATATATATATATATATATATATATATATATATATATATATATATATATATATATATATATATATAAATATAAATATATATATATATATATATATATATATATATATATATATATATATATAAATATATATATATATATATATATATATATATATATATATATATATATATATATATATATATATATATATATATATATATATATATATATATATATATATATATATATATATATATATATTGGGTCATCCCATAAATGATGCGGTCTTTTCAATTGCGTGAACTAGAAGGCGGAGGTGGGGATCAGATTATAATTTACCTTGTACTTATTCTTATTCATATCTCTTGAATGGACCTTTTTATGAACCGAATAGAAACTGGTGATGAGAAACGGGTTCTCTATAAAAATATCAGGCGCCAAAGAGAGTGGGTAAGGAAAGGAGAAACACCGGCACCACAGGCTAAATAAGGTCTTCACCCATATAAGGTGATGTTATCGTTTTCGTTCGATATGAAATGTTTAGTCCACTTTGAACATTTAAACCCAAGCCAAAAGATAGCAAAAGAGATCTACTGCGAGTCGCTTCAGCGGCTTATGTCAGCGCTAGAAGAAAAAAACGACTGTCTTTGATTTCAAAACAAAAGTTGATCCTCCTTCAGGATAATACTCGACCACATACAGCGAGGACGACATTCCAAAGACTGGAGCAGTCTGAATGGGAAACGATGCCCCACCAATCACGTACGCAGTGAGAGCTAGCAGGGACGTACATGAGGCAGTGTGCCAAGTGAAATCGCTGTATTTTCTTCGCAAGTTGTAAAATTTGTGCTTTTGTGATCATGTATATGCTGTTGTCTGCGATTTTGTCAAGGGCAGGAACAAAGATCCAACGTGAAATTTTGCGTTAAACCTGAGATTTCTGCTAGAGAGACGTTGAATAGAATGTCGGAAGCTTTCAACGAAGAGGCAATTGGTCGTACGCAATGTTTTTTGAGTCACAAGCATTTCAAAAGCGGAAGAACATCCCTGGAAGATGATGATCGATTTGGAAGACCTTCCAAGAGCGTCACCCTGTGAAACTTGGTATTGTGCATCGAGAATCTTTCCCTCGGGGTCAGAGGATCAATCGAGAGTTCTGGTACCAGGCTTTGAAGCGTTTGAGAGAGGACATTCGGCAAAAGAGACCGGATCTGTGGAGCGGGAAGAATTCTTGACAACGACAATACACCCTGTCAGCAAGCTCTGTTCACTCGGGAGTTTCTCGCCAAAATTAACGTGTTATCAGTTTCCCACCCGCCCTATTCGCCAAATGTAGCACTTCCCCATAATGAAAATGCAGCTCAAGGATCGCCGTTTTAACACCGTTGTCGAGATCCGGAGCGAATCTCAAAATGCACTCGACTTGGATACCGAAAACGACTTCAAGACCAGAGCGCTGAGACGGGCGTATTGTTGCGTAGGGTGACTATTTCGATGGAGCTGACGTTAGAAATTAGATAAATAAGTTATTTCAAACAAGATAAATAAGTATGAAACACGTGATTACTCTAATCTAATACTCCTTCTGTTACATATAAAGGATACACCCATCCATCCATCCATCCATCCATCCATCCATCCATCCATCCATCCATCCATCCACCCCCACCCCCCCACACACATATACACAGCTTATAAAAGTTTTCTCTGTGCGCGCAGATCGATGAGAAACACTAGTGGGTATCATTGCCATTCTCATAAAATTGTTGCGGTGAAATGCAAGCATTGTTTCCCATTGTCCTCTCTCTGTAACGTTTGCAATTCGCAATTTTTTTCCACTAACTAAAATCAAGTTTGACACAAAAGGTAGAATTACCAGAATGTGAAAGTCTGGAGCATATGCAATATATTTTATCTTACTCTCCGAGGAATCCGGCCTTTTGTCGCAATTTCACATAGAAAAACATGTCTGGTGTTCTGAACAATTTCATATATGAAATCCACAGCCAGCTGCATTCATTGAAATGTCATTTGAAATTATTTAATTAATTAAACTTTTGTTTTCTATCGTATCTCCGTAATCTATCAAAATTGATATATATTTATTGCCGCACGATAGTAGCAAATTTGACTTTTGGTTTTCATGAAGTGTGTGTGTATGTGTATGTGTGTATGTCTGTGTGAGTGTGTGTTCATTGCTCCTAGTCTTTATATAATGTGTAATTTCGTATTGTATTTAATAGCAGGTCTATCAATCGTTTTTGTTCTTTTTTTTATCATTTAACAATGTTTCGAGGGCAGACCTTGAAAAAAATAGTTACTGCAAAAAATAAGGTTGTTGCAAAACCACAAGAGCTTAATAACTAGCAGCCAAACCTCTCTAAAATTACACCCCGTCATTTTAATAGGTGAAGGATACATTTGGCATTTCAATCTTTGTAATTACAAGTACACGAAATGTCCATGAGTAGAAAGCTGTAGATCATGTGTCTACTCTACAACGCTTGTATTGTCTAAAGTGACAGTATTCGAAGCAGAACGACAACAAAAACTTAAGAACTCACACAAATATATATTTTCAAATATCACTTAATGACTGATGAAAGGACAAAAGTTAGGTAAACCAGTTCATTAGCTAACGGTGTTTACTCTAAGAAGCACTACTCTGAAACCTAAGTGTTTGGCAGTACATCAGGTTATTAATATGGCTATGACTAAATCAATTCATAAAATACCCTTGAGTGTATATATATGTAGGTGTGTGTGTGTATGTGTGTGTGTGTGTGTGTGTGTCTGTGTGTGTGTGTGTGTGTGTGTGAGGAGATGCAGAGTAGTAAATATTTTTGCATAGTCAAAATTGTTTTTTTATTTCATCCCTGCTGTCTGATATTCTGTGAGCAGTAAATGGCTAATTCTTAATTTTTTATTGCATCGCTTCACTCCGCGTAGCTTTGCATTCGGTTTTATTACCTTCTTTTTTTATTATTTTAGAATAACGAATGACATCATTGGCTGAAGGATGTAAAACTGAATTGAATATTATGATGTTGGATTTAGAAGAAATGAGAAATTGTAATACTGGTCTCTGTTTGCATTAAATGAGTTTTTAATTGCTGACGATAATGGAAAGCAAAGGAAATAAATTAGCTGGAACCCATGGAGGAATAAAGAAAGTGAAAAGAGATTTAAAATACCCCCTCCTACCAAATAATGTAAAAATAAAAAAGTAATCAAACTGCTCCATAATTACTTGAATGATAGTAAATTATGTCAAAACCAACCAAATGAAATATTTCCCGGATCATTGAAGACGGAGATAAAAATTGGAGAAAAATGTTAAACGGTAAAAAAAAAATGCATAAAATTATTATCAACTATTAAAGAAATATCTTGAATCTGATTGCAGGTTTATAACGAACAAAAAAATAATATGCTGACAGAAAATTTTATAATTTATTTCTATCGATTAAATATTATTTAATATTTTCCATTTCTATAAACGTTCACTAAGATCCGAAGACCAAATTGTAAAACAAAAATATTTCAATTATGGAAAATATTAACGAAATAAGATCTTTAATATAAAGGGATAGGAAAATAAAAATAATTATCGTTGAAACTATTAATAATGCATTCATTTAATTTTCTGAACAGTAAGTTAATATTTCTTCGAATAAAACATACTTTCAAAGAAACATCACCTAAATCTCAAACAGACTCGGTTTAAATTTAGAAGCAAATCTGAATGAACGTTTGTATATAACAACATATGAACTAGTGTATTCCTTTTTGCAAACGAATTGTTTGAACAAAAAATGGGCGATGTAAAGAAAAAATATTGAAAGCTTTAAACATTTTATCGTAAAATTCCATGTCTCTCGTACAACAGGATGCAGTTATTATACTTTTGATTTATGAGAACAGAGTTTACAGAATCAAAGTTAGGGACATGAATTATCTTTAAAACATTCGATGTAGTGGACAGAAAACTACAAATCCATCACTTGAATAATTAGTGTTCTTTATTAAATGAGATCAATTATATCGACACACGATTGATATTTGTGCAGATGTGTATATGAACCTTAGCATCTGGCTGATATATATTTCGTCAGAATTGGATAAATGCAACATCAAGTATAATCGTAAAAGTGTGAGAACATAACAGACATAAGTGAATACCGTCAGACATGTTAGTTATACTACATATACTAAAAACTTTGATACCAAGGCTTTAAAATAGATTTACTTACTATCGTTATGGTCTAGAAAATGGCGCTTTGCTTTTACGACCAACAAACCCATCTACGTTCGTTAGTGAAAAATTATTACTTATATTGGCACAAAGCCAAACATTTGTAAAAGATAAATATAATCGATTGAATCAAAGCTGGTACACATCATGCACTTATGTATTATATCGATCTCCGACACATGAAAAGGGAAGTTAACCCCGGTGTTATATCTAGTAAAATACACAGAAGGATGAAAGCAAATTCTATATTAAATTCAATCTAAAGCTCAAATGAAAAAGAAATTCTTATCCAGCAGCAAACCTTGATGTATACCATGAAATATAGGAAATGTTCCGCAACAATCGTACGGGACACACACGTGCGAGTGTGCGCTCGTGTATGTGTATATCTTTATTTTTTGTTCGTTTCAGTCGATGGACTCTCGACATGCCAGGGCTTTAGTCGAATAAACATGCCCCATTTGATACGTTTTGAGCCTAATATATAATATATGGACGCGTTCGCCTCGTTTTCGGAACCACAAGGTGACGGAAATGTAAACAAACATAAATGATCAAGAGAAATACTGAAGCACGAAACCACATCCGCTTATATATTGAATAGGCTCCCACACAGTTACCCTATACTAAATTCAATGACAAGAGAATGTAGGCCCCTCGCTATAGTAGAAGGTGCTTGCCCATGGTACTGCGCAGTGATACGGACCCCGAAATCACGAGGTTCGAAGGAAGCAAATTTATTGAATCAGCTGTTGTGATTCAGGGCAAAATTATTCTCGCATCCTCAATACTCGATCTTGCTCCCCTTCCCCCCGCTGTACGATCATCTTCTTTGAAAGTGAAACTTGAAAGAGCTGATGACGATTGGTCTGAAGAAGTATTGGCCTTCAGCCCTTTGAATTTTTTTTGCACCACACAACCGTGATTCCAGCGATATAGATAAAATCTGTTCAAAGAAAGATCTTTTTAACGGACACAGCTGATAATCGGAACCGTCCTACTCGTGAGGGTAACTGTTCAACATTACTTTACAAATCAGTAGATTGGAGCTTACTGATCGCTTTCGTCACTCTGTGCGCATATCGGACAAGTTCGATGAACGGACTTCCAGAGTCTGTAGAGTTTTTTTCTCAAACCAACAATGCTTTCCTGTCGTACTGCCGAGCCGAAATTTCCCCTAAAAAAGACAAGTGAGTAATTTTGATCGACGCATAGCGTTTTGTTTTACGAGAACCGCCATCTATTGTACTGCCACTAATCTCTGGAATCCGAACATGGAATTTCCTCGGACTGCAATTCTCAACGGGTGGATAGTTGTGGGTAATAGATGATATTTCTGTTTAAGCTATTCTCAGCACTACAGCTCTGTTAGCGAGTAAGAGGAAAAGGCGTCTGACTATATATGTCTAGCATCGAGGAATTGCTGGAGACGTCGAAGCCCTAGCGTATCGTTAGTGCGAGTCTGAAAATCATTAGCACGGTGAGCACAGTACTTCATGTAGCGAATGTTAACAGTAGATTAAACGGTTTTACGAGATTATCGTATGCCTAAGACAAACGGCGAAAGAGCAGACGATATCTTTGACCAGACGTGAAGCGGAATAAAGCAAGATTGTGATATTGTAAGAGACAATGGAGCCAACGTAGAGGTTCTTTCGATTAGGAACGATTCTTTAGGAACATTTCTGGCTGCTACTGGCTACCCTAGTCTTCGAAATATTTCTCTGAGACACAGACGGGAATACTGCTCTAAGGCTTGGAGCAGTGTTACTAAACACGCTGACATTCTTGAACGTAAGTAAAAAATAAACACTTGACTGATGGTATCAGTTAGCTCACTCATATGCTAGAGTCTTTGGTCCACAGATGTTGCAATCACTTTCAATATAATGGCATTTAAAATACGTCCATATCGACAAATAGAAGCAAAAACACAAATATGTTTTTCCATAAGACAACTTTACCTGCAACTAGTTAGTGTTAGACATTCTTGACTCGCATGAGGTAAAATTTTAGAAGAACCTTAGCAACATGAAACTTAATGGTTTCGGAATTCTTGTTTAGCTCATGGGCCATAACCCTTCCTTCAAACTATACAAGTAAAATAATAAAAATAATAATTACCCACTTATCTAAGTAACAATAGATTTCATTTTCCTTTTTTAAACATTTCATTGAATAACACTTCATTTATTTAGTTAATTTAATGAAAATAGTTTTAATAACCGTAAAACTTATTTTTATTTACATCATTATTTTAATGTCATGCGTTTTCATACATATTTAACCATTTGCTGCTTTAATGTTAAATAATTGATCAGGTAATAAAAACAAACGATATATAGCATCATGAGCATTAAAAGTATGAGATTTACCATTTCTCTTTCATTGTTTATTATGAATATTAGTTCACTTAAAAAAAAAAGAGAGACTGGAGAATGTATACGTTTTAACCGTTTATTAGTTTCACCTTCTTCGGAATAAAATTACATTTTTATTCTTATTCATATACATTAAAATTACATTTGTATTTCAATAATAAATTGAATCAATTTAAATAGTTTTTCTAATGCTGAACATTTAACCTTTTTTTTTTCTAACTCTTTAACTGAAAGTTTAGTGGGTTAATATTTGTTTACGCTTATATATACGTGTGTATACACAGGTATACGTGAACGTACGATCACACATACGCATACAAATATATAGCCATGAATTAATTCAAGTTTCAAATTTATTGATTCTTCCTCATCAGAGCATTTCAACAGCTAAAACAAAGAACATTAAAGCATTGACACTAAACTCTACCTACACGCTGTAAAATTTTTCTTTCACTCATATTTTGTATAATTCACTATGAGTAATCGTTACAGTTGGGTTTAAGATTCGGGGTCATAGTTTTTCTCCCTATAGTTATTTTCTATTCAATTATTAATTTCTCTTAATTTTAAATAATTATTTTCTGAAAATTTGTAGGTTTATAATGAACTTATTTGGAAAGTATCCATTGATTTTTACACAGGTGGAAATATAACATTTTGATAAAATTTCAGAATTGCTTCCAGCTTTTCAATAATCAAGTTTTGAATTTATTTCATACATTACAATCATTACATCAATTATATTTATTTAATTTCATATTTAATTAATTTCTATATACGCATTTACAAATTATATGTACACACGCACGGCCATATATTAGAAGTATACATTTATGCATATATGTGTGCATGTGTATTAATGCATATATATATATATATATATATATATATATATATATATATATATATATATATATATATATATATATATGTGTGTGTGTGTGTGTGTGTGTGTGTGTGTGTCTGTGTGTGTGTGTCTGTGTGTGTGTGTATGTGTGTTTGTGTGTGTGTGTCTGTGTGTGCGTGTGTATGTATGTGTATATCTGTATGTGTTTGTGTGTAGATGCTGGTATAACGTTTTGGTTGAAAAGATCACTTCGCATATATAGCCAATGCATGATATTTTGGGTGAGTGCACCCACTATGGTTTCAAGACCACCCGAGACTTGTCAGTGAACTTCAGCAGATGGAATCTACATGGAAAACGGTTAGGTGTACTGTGCCTGTTATTCATGTTTCTGGTTATAATATACACATGTGATACTAATCCTTAGAGAAAAATATGCTGTGATGTCACTTGTCTTCACATTATTCACTCACTTCAAACGCACTCATGTTCAACATGTTAGGCAGCGCATTGGAGAGTTGGGTGCTTATACATCTGTCTTTGCTTATCACTGATTCATTCACCACTGATCTGGGATAACCATGTCTCGCTTATCACAAATTGAACAGTGATAATTCAGTTCGTCGAATCTCAAAGACCCAACATGTACCACAAATGCACGTCTCAGCTGACATCCACAATGCTGAGAAAAACTCCAGGTCTCGGATCGAAATCTATTTCCCCAAAGGCGGCGAGCTGGCAGAAACGTTAGCGCGCCGGGCGAAATGCTTAGCCGTATTTCGTCTGCTGTTACGTTCTGAGTTCAAATTCCACCGAGGTTGACTTTGCCTTAAATACTTTCGGGGCTGATAAATTAAGTACCGGTTACGCACTGGGGTCGATGTAATCGACTTTATCCCTTTGTCTGTCCTTGTATGTCCCCTCTATGCTTAGCCCCTTGTGGGAAATAAAGAAATAAGAAACGTTAGCACGCCGGGCGAAATACTTAGCGGTGTTTCGGCTGTCTTTATGTTCTGAGTTCAAATTCCGCCGAGTTTGACCTTGTCTTTTATATTTTCAGGGTCAATAAATTAAGTACCAGTTGCGTACTGGAGTCGATCTAATCGACTGGCCTTCTACCCAATAATTTCGGGCTCTGTTCCTAGGGTAGAAAAGAAATCTATTTCCCCAGTATGTTATCCTTTTAAGTTGTCGCTGGTTCAGTGAGCTGGGTGTTTTATGGAACCAAACACCAGTGATAAACGAGTATAAGATTACTTCAAAATCGATAGTCTTCCAACGGTTATATTCATATGTGTTTTTCTGATGGTGCTCGTGTAAGTGTTGTGTCTGTGCATGTATTTATTATGAGTTTATTGGCAGACAGTAGATGTTCGATATTTGAGTAGATGGAAGTTATCTACAATTTTCCTACTTTATTATTTTATAGAATTATTACTCCACTGGTATGGTATCCAATATTCTTCATGTAATTCTTTTAGAAGCGATAATTGAAATTAAATCTTATGTCAAAGGAAGAATGAGTCAATTATCGATCTTATCACTGTAAATTGCATTTTAAATATTCCGGATAATGGGACAATAGCTTTAGACTTATTGGCTATAATGTTATTCGTAAAAGTAGTAAAAAGCATATGTGGTCTTGCATGTTATTGGTGCACTCTAATAAGGAATGTCTAATTAAATGAAGACAGCAGGTAAAATTTAATCTCTTGCATGCTATTTCGTTTTATAAGCAGCGCCAAGCATACAAAAGTCGCACTTTTACAAGTGTAATTTATTTCTTTGTTGGTAGTGTCTTTAGCTCGTGTATATTTGTGAATTAAGCAATCATGCAATGAAATACATAGCACTTCGATAAATTTTATAGAAATTTTCCGTTTCTGATGAGAATACAATGAAGGAATAAATAAACTGAAATATATTGCAGTGAAGTAGTAATGCAATTTCTGCTTTGAAAGTTCGCACCTGTAGGATGTGTATGGAAAGGAAGAGTGAATGAAAATCTATGAATAAAATGAAATGTTTTGAAAGGATTCAAATTTGAAACAAAACTTACTTGTTCTAACAGCAATATATTTTTCTTAACGCATTATAATTTGAAATTAATCTATGAGGTTTCAATCGATGAAACACGTGCATGAATTATAAAATAAATTCAACATGCTGTATGTAAATATCTTAGTGCGCAAGCTGTTTATAGTAAGTTCTCACGCATCTGGCTTTCCTTTCACTCCTTTCAGTTCATATCTCTGATATCAGGTGCATATTTTGCACTTGAATACAGGTAAATATCTCTCATGGAGTTGGTATATTTGTAACTTTTGCTTCTATTTCTCGATTTGGACGGATTATAAAATGCTAATTGTTTAGGGAAATTCGTAAAGGTTACAAATTACAGGGACTGAATCCCCTTACTACTTTGTTGCTATTACGCATGCCAGTTTTTTTTATAAAATAATTACCTGAATTCAATACTAACTGACACATCATCTTGTGTAGATGAGGTTGATAAAATGCGCTGTTAATCTCATCGGGATTTGAACTTAGATCGTTAAGAACCAAAAGAAATAGCAAAAGTGATTTTGTATCATATGCTCTCAAAACTACTGCTAACGTATGGCCGCTACTAATATACTAAATGATTTGAAGCATATATTAATGTTCAGAATCAAGGAATTGCTGGAGATATGGTAACCCCAGCATATCATTAGCACGTACCTGAAAATCATCTGCAGGGTGTGCCGAGTACTCCACGTAGCGGGTGTTGATTTCTAAAATTTACACACAAGCACAGATTTGGTGTAATATATACTTTAGTAAATCGACCCCGTTTTAGAACTGCACATGCCATTTATTTGATCGACCAAGGGAAAAGTACAGGCAAAATTAACAAATATGTCATCTGAAAGTATGGAAACATAAAATATTAATAGTATTTGTTTTTAATGATATATTTCCTGTTAAGGCAAGCGGGGCTAGCTGGTAGAATCATTAGCACATCAGGAAAAATGCTTTACGTTCTGAATGCAAATTCCGCCGCGATCAACTTTACCTTTCCTCATTTCGTGGTCGATGAAATAAGTTCTAGTTGAACACAGAGTCGATGTAATCAACTTATCCCCTCACTACGTAATTGGCGTCCTTCTGCCAAAATTTGAACCTGTCATATATTTACTGCTATATTCATTTTAGAAATGTTAATGGGAATACCGAGACCCTCTCTCTCAATTATTTATTACAATATATAAAACAACATGATGGCAGAATCATTAGCGCGTCGGATAAAAAATGTTTCTGACTCATTACGTTCTACTTTGAAATATATATCTTGGTCAATTTTGTCTTTCGTCCCTCCGAGTTCGATAACAAAATAACACTCGTCATGCACAGGTGTGAATGTTATCGAACTGTGCCCCTCCCTTCAAAATTTCTCACCTTGTGTCAAAATTAGAATTATTTCTAATTTTGAGTCAGGTTTCTAGCAAAGTTATAATATGCAAAATCTGGATTGTTCTTTATATATTCGTCTGCATTTGTTTTTATATATTTATTTAACCCCCCCCCCAAAAAAAAAAAAAATCGTGAATAACTAATTATTATCGATGTAACTGCTGTTCGATTTTTTTATGTCTCCACATTCTTATATTCATGCAGGTGTTTATTTTATGAGAGTGTCTCCATAGTATTTCTACTGAACAACAAACACATAAGTAATACATATATGTATGGTTGTATGTATGTATGTATGTATGTATGTATGCATGCACGTATGTGTGTATTTTTCATATATATATTAACTTCCGTTAGAATTCTTTTATCGATTAGGAGACATTACAATTTCTGATTGCTTGGGCAATAATATCCAGATCAGTAGTTTTAGTCTGCCAGTCATTAGAAACTTCAGTGTCACACTGTATGGCTTTCATAGTTATTCACTTAAACAATTTGCGCTCTCAATGTATGTGTGTATGTGTGAGCATGTGTGTATATATATACCACCTTTTGTGTTAGAATATGCCACAATACTGTTATAATGCCATAGTGTGTAAAATCCCTAACACAGTGAAAAATAGACATATACACGCATATAAATCTAGAAATATATATTTTACATGTGTAGCCATGTGCAACCATTGATCGCCAATTTTTTTGCTCTCTCTATTTTTTCCTTTCTCCATTTTTCCTTTCTCCATCTGTATTTTCTTTTCATTTTATTCTTCAGAAGAGTTTAGGCTCGAAACATCAAAGATACTTACGTTTTCTTGAGCGTCAAACTAATACACCTTGTTTCTTTTTCGCCTGCCTGCGTCTGTCACTTGTCTGGTTTTTGTACAATTTCTAATCACACACACACTCACTCACACAGAAACAGACACACACACACAAACACATGCATATACATATAGAAATATATAAATATTTTTTTTTTTTTCAAAATGCAACTACACATCGAATGTTGGCGATTTTTTCCTTCCATCTTCCTTTTCTCTTGGACTTTCCTCTGTCTCTGGTTTCTGAAAAAGCGCTTTGCTCGAAACGTAAAATCACCCTCCTTTCCTTCCGTCAGCGTCTGCTATTATTTTACATATACCACGTCCTCGCGTTGTTGTTTTATCTTGCTGATTTTTCTTCGATCTTTTTATTAACTATATATATATATATATATATATATATATATATATATATATATATATATATATATATGTATTCTTTTATTCTTTTACATGTTTCAGTCCAACGACTGTGGCCATGCTGGAGCACCGCCATTGTGACCATCTTTCCACTTTCCACCTTTGTCGGAGCGGCTTTTACTAAGGATGGAGTTCGATCTTACAGCCTAGATATTGGCTCATCCGGGATCTCGGTGAGCCAGAGGTCAAGTACACGTTTGAAAACATCTACATCCATTCCATGGAGGCTCCTCAGATGCTACGGCAGACAGTTAAATAGCTGTGGGCCCTTGAAACCCGAGCTATTGCAGTACATCGTCCTTGCTCGAAATGGGGACAGGACAGTGACGTCCCGTTCGTCGTCTGGTACAGCTCTTTATTCGAAAGTTTGGTACCAGTCCTTCCAGTATCTTCCATATATATATATATATATATATATATATATATATATATATATATATATATATATATATATATACAAAAGTAAATGAGTATATGCATATATACGTACAGGTATGTGCATACCGACATCCACCTGTATGTATAGGTGCATATCTGGGTACAGGACATTGCACACAAACGTAGACGAGAACACACGAGCCACATAGAGAACATTCTACTTCTTCAGCTACCCACGTTTTAACACCGGCGTTTCGACGAGCTTCGGGCAGGACGCAACGTTAAAACGGCTCGTCCCATGGATCGCAGATTAAATCTGTATACGCAAATTAAATCTAGCCATGGAGGAATGTAGTGGCGGACGAAAAACAAGACAGGAAAACAAACAGAAGACTTTACGGCCAGACGAGAAAAATTATGTGTGTATGAACGCGATGAGGCACGGAACCGAGAGAGACAGTGGTAGCGTGTGTTACTTGGCGAAAGCCAAAGAAGGAAAGGATTATTGACCGGAAGCATGTGACCATGCCGGTGTAAAGGGAAGAGAGAGAGAGTGGTAGAGGGAGAAAGAGAGGGAGGAAGTAGAAGAATGGTGAGCAACGAGAGGAAAAAAGAAAGAGAGGAAATACGAGGGGGAAAAGGAGATACGTAGTAGTAACAGAGGAAGAACAAGAGGGGTAAGGCGAGATACGTAGTAGTACAGAGGAAGAACGAGGGGGGGGAGAAAGGAAAGAGAAAGAGATAGAGTAGCGTCGGAGGATAAGTTTACGAACTACTTACAATTTTTGTGAGACGCTGCGTTCAATCATGTAAAAACAAAAGTAAATGAGTATATGCATATATACGTACAGGTATGTGCATACCGACATCCACCTGTATGTATAGGTGCATATCTGGGTACAGGACATTGCACACAAACGTAGACGAGAACACACGAGCCACATAGAGAACATTCTACTTCTTCAGCTACCCACGTTTTAACACCGGCGTTTCGACGAGCTTCGGGCAGGACGCAACGTTAAAACGGCTCGTCCCATGGATCGCAGATTAAATCTGTATACGCAAATTAAATCTAGCCATGGAGGAATGTAGTGGCGGACGAAAAACAAGACAGGAAAACAAACAGAAGGCTTTACGGCCAGACGAGAAAAATTATGTGTGTATGAACGCGATGAGGCACGGAACCGAGAGAGACAGTGGTAGCGTGTGTTACTTGGCGAAAGCCAAAGAAGGAAAGGATTATTGACCGGAAGCATGTGACCATGCCGGTGTAAAGGGAAGAGAGAGAGAGTGGTAGAGGGAGAAAGAGAGGGAGGAAGTAGAAGAATGGTGAGCAACGAGAGGAAAAAAGAAAGAGAGGAAATACGAGGGGGAAAAGGAGATACGTAGTAGTAACAGAGGAAGAACAAGAGGGGTAAGGCGAGATACGTAGTAGTACAGAGGAAGAACGAGGGGGGGGAGAAAGGAAAGAGAAAGAGATAGAGTAGCGTCGGAGGATAAGTTTACGAACTACTTACAATTTTTGTGAGACGCTGTATATATATATATATATATATATATATATATATATATATATATATATATATATATATATATACACGTATATGCATGTGTATATGTATATGTATGTGTATATTTATATGTATATATATATACATATATATGAATATATATATATATATATATATATATATATATATATATGTGTGTGTGTGTATATATATATATATATATATATATATATATATATATATATATATATATGCGAGTAAAAATAAATACAAAAAAGGTGGGGTTTTTTGTATGATTGTGTATAGAGGAATATATTATTTTGCTTAAAAGAGTTCCAACTCTGTCTGTTTTTTATGTTTTATTTATATTCCTGCAGAACTAATGTGGGGTATAGAATATGGAATATACAATATATAATATAATATACAATATAAAATATAAAATAAAATAAAATCAAAATGGATGGCACCATGAAAGTAAGTATTGAATGTATTCGTTGAGTTTCCAATGAGCTAAATGGAAAATGGAGTGAGTACACAAGAATCTTTATTCATTTATTTTCCGTTACCCTCATTCATTATATATATATATATATATATATATATATATATATATATATATATATATATATATATATATATATATATATATATATAATGAATGAGGGAAACGGAAAATAAATGAATAAAGATTCTTGTGTACTCACTTCCATTTTCCATTTAGCTCATTGGAAACTCAACGAATACTGCGTAATTCCCGAGGATGATCCAATGACAATTATATCAAAACGACGGATGACCTCAGGTAGCTTAAACCGTGAACGTGCTTTAATCGGTAAACTACTAATCGTATGCCAAAAATCCAAATAATTATATATACATGTGTTTGTGCGCGTGAGTGTGTGTGTGTGTGTGTGTGTGTGTGCGCGTTAGTATGTGCGTATGCGGATTTGTGTGTCTGGTTAGAAATATTTCAAGGGAGATTAAAACATTCAGGAACTGAACCCAATGTACAGGATGGATGAGACGAATAACATGCAGGATACACTGGCCTAGGTAGGGATTACAATTCTTGAACCAAATTCGGTGCAGAACCTGGGAAATGATATGAGTAATTATGCATCTTTCCAACTGCATATTATTGAGTTGCCCATAATGTGGCAGACGGTTGACTGGATGGATCCTAAGAACTGTCAGATCGAATGAAAAGGAAACTATGATGGTTGTCCTGTAGGACATTACTCCTCAGCCGTTTAGACTACTGCTTCCAACCATTGTCACCACACAGTATATAATTAACGGCGGAACTCGAAGCAATCCCGCAAAGCTACACAAAGATCGTCTCAATCTGATATGTCAGCTACTGAGAGAGAATGAATAAGTTCAGACTATACACCAGTCTTAGAATAAGGGCGAGAAAGATATGCAGTCATATACATCTGGAAAATCACGTACCTAGAAGATCACATACCAAACATTGGCATTATAAATTAAACGAAAAGTTTCAAGACTAAATGGGGTGGATGTAGGCGTTTTCAAAACAAAATGGATTCTAATCTTCGAAAGAGTTGCGGATAAACCTACCTCGCGGTAATAAATGAAGATAAGGGCAGCAAAACCAAACTCTTTCATTCACAACTGCTTCATATCAGGGGAGGATTCAAGTAGTGAAACTGTAGAAAGCTAACAGCGTTGCTCCTGCATGGTCCCTGCTCTCGAGCTGAAACTAGTAAAGAAATATAAAGTATATATGTGTCTGTACACACAACGTTTACAATTGTTAATACGATACTACAAAATTAGCAATAATGAAATGGCTTGTTTCTTCTAAGATCACAGGTTTTATAGTATAATTTGTTGTACGTTGGGTTTTCGGTAATTTCTAGTCGTGAGGTTTTACTCATACGACCTCCAACAGGGATAGAATAAATAAAGGTTTCAACTCATCTTATTTCATGATTCTTCTTGCCATTACAGTTATTTTTACTCCCGTTAACCACTTTGACATTAGTTGCTGCCAATTGGATTTTTTGCACAGAATGCTTTTCCGTATACGTGATGGATATACAAAACCATTGTAACAAACGAAACATCCTTTTACTTTTGGCGTAATGTTTTGACGCAATTTATCACCACCACCACAACCACCAGCACCACCACCATCATCATCATCATCATCATCATCATCATCATCATCATCATCATCATCATCGTCATCATCATCATCATTCATGTACATCTAGGAACTGTGTAGTTTGTTCACCACTGGGACATGGAAATAAACTTTATACTTACACGCACACATACACACACATACATACATTCCTATATACACACAATCGTGAATATATATATATATATATATATATATATATATATATATATATGTACATATATATGTGCATATATATGTGTGTGTATATGTATAATATATATATATATATATATATATATATATATATATATATATATATATATATATATATATATATATATATATATATATATATATATGCAGTTGTATATTTATACATATATAAACATATATAAATGCATATCAGGCTCTAGGACTACATACACAATGTATTTTCTCTTGGTATATTAACGCTAAAGGGAATCCATGTTTGTATGGAGCATTTTATGTTTGTATTTCTTTGAGTTTCCCTTCAGGCATAACGAAAGCTTTTTAGGATTTTAGCATTTAACTGAAACTATTAATGGTATTAAACCTATCTTCTTTCTTCTATTCCGTTGTAATTTATTTACGAATTTGTTTTGGAAAATATTGACGTATACATGTATAAAAACATCCATTAGAAAACATTTTGTATTTCTCTCTCGATAAGTAAGTTACTATCTCTCCAAAATGTTTTAACCAATTTGTAAGGATTTACTGCCTGCCATACGAACTTTCTTTCGTTAACTCTGGGTATTTTATACTACTACTACTACTACTACTACTACTACTACTACTACTTCTACGACTAGGATTTGTGGAAATTCCACGATGTTATCATATTTCAGCATTTACTTTCACTTCTGGTGTGTGAATGATTCTACTCTCATAATACAGATAAGCATTTAAGCCTAATAAGAAAGAAATTCACACACACACACACACACACACAAACACGCACACACACACACACACACACGCACACACACACAAAGGATGATGATGGTGTCCAAGCATGGCCAGAGTCTTTGGTATAGAATGCCTAAAATCTAGAATCGCTAAAGTCGCAGCTATTTACAAACAAAAACTATTTAATTTTATTTTCCTGCCTATCTTTCAATGCATAAATTTATAGATATTCATGAAACTCTTTCATTGCGATAAACATTTAGATTGTGCCTGTGATTTCAATACGCAAATGCAAAATAATTTTAACATTCTCTCTCTATGTCTCCGTCTCTAGCGTCTTCTTTTTCTATTTTGGAATAATTCCATAATTTTCATTTCTCTCTTTCTCTAGTTCTATTTCCTCCCTTTATTACTCTGACTCTCACTCTTTCAATATTGGACCAGTGATCTCTACATGTTTTTTTTCTTTTCCATTCTCTCTCTATTTATTTCCTCTAGCCATGAGCGCTGGCTCGAAACGTAGAAGACATTTCCATTTTTCCCGAGTGTCAAACTAACACCCTTGCTTGTTGTTTCTGGACCTGTCTTCGTCTTTGTTTTTCTATAAATTTGAACAATTCAGGATCACAACATATAGGTACACTGCGGCATAATTTCTTTTCCTCAATAGGCCCTGCCCTGTTTAACATTGTCCCGAAACAGATAACAGAGGAAAAGGATCCTATCAACTTTAAATGGAGTCTGGACAAATTTCTTCAAGGAATACCAGTCAAGCCACCCATACCTGGATACCGACTCACTCAATAAGAACTCACTACTTGAATGGACCATAAACAAAACTTGACTGCAAAAACTATTTAGATAATCCTATCAGGTGGTGCTATTAAGTTAGACATGGTCTAGACCAATCTTTGGTCGAAACATATTTAAGTTTATGTATATATATATATATATATATATATATATATATATATATATATATATATATTCTGTTGTGTCGCTATTTTTTTACTGAGAACATATTTTTTCGTGATTAGATGATTTGGCATCTATTTCTAGCATATAGGAGTCCACTTTTGCTGGTCATTCCTCTTATTTTTGTGTATATATATATATATATATATATATATATATATATATATATATATATACACAAAAATATATATATATATATATATATATATATATATATGTATATGTATATATATGTATATATATATATATATATATATATATATATATATATATATATATATATATATATATATATATATATATATATATATATATTCTGTTGTGTCGCTATTTTTTTACTGAGAACATATTTTTTCGTGATTAGATGATTTGGCATCTATTTCTAGCATATAGGAGTCCACTTTTGCTGGTCATTCCTCTTATTTTTGTGTATATATATATATATATATAGTCCACTTTTGCTGGTCATTCCTCTTATTTTTGTGTATATATATATATATATATATATATATATATATATATATATATATATATATATACACAAAAATAAGACGAATGACCAGCAAAAGTGGACTCCTATATGCTAGAAATAGATGCCAAATCATCTAATCACGAAAAAATATGTTCTCAGTAAAAATTTAGCGACACAACAGAATATAAAAGAGCAAGACAAATGAAAAAAATACTAAATAAAAAAAATGATAAACCTACGTACCATAGTTTAACATGTTAAAATCTGCATAAGTAAATATCTGCAGGGTCATCAGCGTAGTCTGTCGATTTATAAAATATAATTTCCAGAACTAGACACAAGACGTCCACCCGAAAGGGAGCACGTGTAGAGTTCTGCAATTTACATTGAGTGTATCCATTCAAATGTCTTCAATCTGGAGCGCTAAGTCCAGATTTATTAATAAATTTTAAATAATGATGTTCTCAAACCGGTAAATTAGCTGCAAACATTTATTAACTGCAGAGTTATTTCCGGACTTAGCGCGTCAGGTTGAAGACTTTTGAAAGGATACACTGAATGTAATTTGTAGAACTACAAATTACAAAATACATCACTTTAACATGGAATTTCTACCCATTAGCCGGGTATAATATCCAAGTTTTTGTGTGATCTTTGCTACCCTGGTAGCTATTAACATATTTGCATCATCGAAGTTTTTCAACAAAGATAATATAAATATATACATAAATTAATAAATTATTTCTTTATTGCCCACAAGGGGCTAAAGGTAGAGGGGACAAACAAGGACAGACGAAGAGATTAAGTCGATTACATCAACCCCAATGCGTAACTGGTACTTAATTTATCGACCCCGAGGGGATGAAAGGCAAAGTCGACCTCGACGGAATTTGAACTCAGAACATAAAGACAGATGAAATACCACTAAGCATTTCCCCCAGCGTGCTAACGTTTCTGCCAGATCGCAGCCTTAAAATATATATATATTTATTTATTTATTTCTGTATCAATTTATTTATTCGAGTTATGACCTCCTTTGGCATTACACGTTGTCGTCATAACAACGAATAAAAACATGAACATTAAAAATAATATTATAATTATTCAGTAGATTTTATTTTTTATTCCAAGCTTTCACTGAACTGGCCAGCGCAGAACTGTGGGCCCTGGTTATTTGCTGTTGATTGCTGTAGCGTTATTATTTTTACAATATTGAAAGTACCCTACATAGGATGAGTGCAATACCTAACAACTATTTTCTGCACATTATATACGTATTCGTAATTATCAAGGTCTTGAACGTGTACTTTTCTGTCCAATCTTCGATCAGGCGTATAGCATATGTTATTACAGGGATTATTTCCTGATTCAGGGCTGATTGGTGTTATCTCGGTTTCCAAATTTTTGTATTCCGAGATACATTTTGAAGATACATCCGTTGAACATCTTCATGGTTCTTGATAACAATATTTAGCCGCTGTCGATTAGAAGGTCGATTGAATATCCGTCAAACGTAAATAATGTAAATAATGTATTGATTATTATTATCATTATTATTATTATTGTTGTTGTTGTTGTTGTTGTTGTTGTTGTTGTTGTTGTTGTTGTTGTTGTTGTTGTCGTTGTTGTTGTTGTTGTTGTTGTTATTTTGTTCTTGCTTCTTTTAATTTTGTTCCCATTTGTTGCTGAGTGCCTTCCTGACACTTAGTGCAAGGCAATTCACTGTTATAGATCAGTAGGTCATGACAATATACACACCGTATCACCAATTTAGAAAGTCAAGGTATGTGATAGAAGAAAAACAAAAAGAAAAAATGGAAAAGTAAAAGAATAAGTGTAAAAGGAATGAAAAGACAAAGAAAAAAGCAAACAATAAAAGAAAAAAGAGGAGAAAAATAATGCACTTCTCAATACGTGTGACGTATTAGTTAAAACTATCGTTTGCACTTCTTGGATGGATCGGTTGCACTTCTTGGTAATTACAAGTTCTCCTGTAATCACTGGTATTGTAACTAACTGGTGTTAGATGCCACATTTTGTTTTCTATTTGAATGCAAAAATCTTTATTTTTTCTGAGCTTCACAAATTCTTTTGTCAAAATGTTATGATCTCAAGTTATGCTCAGGTCGAGCACACGGCCTTTACTTTCGAATTCAAGAAGTTACGGGGACGTAAACACACCAGTATCGGTTGCCAAGCGATGCTGGGGAGACAAACACAGACGCAAACACACACATATACATACATACATACATACATACATACATACATATATATATATATATATATATATATATATATATATATATATATATATATATATATATATATATATATATATATATATATATATATATACATATATACATATATACACATATACCACGGGCTTCTTTCAGAGCTTCCGTCTACCAAATCTACTCACAAGGCTTTGGTCGGCTCGAGGCTATAGTAGAAGACACTTCCCCAAGGTGCTACGCAGTGGGACTGAACCCGGAACCATGTGGTTCGTAAGCAAGCTACTTACCACACAGCCACTCCTACGCCTATGTTAATGTTCTAACATGAATTCCTTCCAAGATCACCTTTTCCATTTTGTTTCAAATGAAATATAGTAACAGTCAGATACGTCGATCGATATAATCAATTAACTCCATTTTCAATACATTTTAAGAGTTGTTCCTAAATGAGAAACTCTTATTAAGGCCCTAATGACTGTAAATCAGTTGGAGCTGTGATCTTCAGATAACTGTTATTTAATTGCATCCCTTCGTGTGATAACGATTTGACAAATTTATAGAGCACAACTTCGCTTGTCTTCCTCGCATGATTGACAATGCAGATAACAGTTCTGTATTGAAGTTGACAAAAAGGACAAAACTGTTTCTCAAAATATATAGTATTGAATTCAACGTATCGAATAGTATATGAGACAAAAGCGCAGTTGATTGTAGTTTAACTTATATAGAAACAGAATCTGTGTGTAAATATTAGCGTATACAAGCGTTTATTATTTTTTCTATTTATGCGCCCTTTTAGAGCCTAGCCAGGCTCATAGGCCCCGTTTTCCGGTTTATATGGCGTATGTGTCCCTCCCAGCTGGACGAGACGCCAGTCCATCGCAGCGTTACTCAAGAAACAGGAAGAAAGAGTGACAGAAAGTTGGGGCGAAAGAGTACACCCCCCGCTACACCCCCGCCCCCCGCCGGACCGTCGTGGAGCTGTGGGTATTTTCGCTCAATAAACACACACAACGCCCGGTCTGGGAATCGAAACCGCGATCCTCTGACCGCGAGTCCGCTGCTCTAACTACTAGGCCATTGCGCCTCAACCATACATGCACGAACGCACACACACACACACACACACACATATACATACATATACATATATGTATGTATATGTGTGTGTGTGTATGTATGTATTTACATTGTAATTTATATCTATGTTTACTAAATATATGTAACATCTATAATGTTTGTTCTAATGCTGAGTTATAAAACAATTTAACATAGAACTGAAGAAACACTTAATTCGTTTTGCAGATTACATTTTTAATATACTTTCACAAGATGACGGGTGACAATAACTTCGAAGTTTCCTCTTGTTTCCCTTTGTCGGTCATATTAGTTGTAAAAATGAAACATTTCTCACTTTATCTCACTCTCTTTCACTCTCTTTCCCTGTCTGTCTGTCACATCTTCACTCTCTCTCTCTTTTTCTCTCTCTCTCTCTCTCTCTCTCTCTCTATCTATCTATCTATCTAACATCAGTGATAATTTAGAATGTCATTCCCTTGAATTTAACTTACATATTTATCGGCTAGAAAAATACATCTTGGCTCGTAGACAAGTCATATGTATAAATAAGTTTCTGTTTATAAGATATTAACAGCATAGGAAAGTGTAACTAAACCAGTTGTGCAGTTGACGAAAATTTTGTGCACAAATATCTTTACAAATAATTATGACAATTGTAATTCGCAAATTTAAGATAAATTGAACCAAGGGAAATAACTAAAATTGACCAAAGGATTGAATTTAGATAATTGAATGCTGCAGAATACGGTACGCAAGAAATTAATAATTAATTGATATTCTCCTAGAGAAACGAAAGAAAACCTAGCAACTGTCAAAGAAAATGACGGCGAATTTTAAGAAATCAGTAATAGAATCTTTCAATCAAAGTTAATTTCCATGAGTATGGAAAGAAAAGTCTCATAATTGCTTGCAAACAAGGAATAATGATGGACATATTTCAGTCAATTACAACACATCTGTATACGAGAGTCTGACAATGGCTGCAGCTCGCTTTCAATGGAGTTACATATAGAAAACAGCACATGAATGATTATTGGCCTCCATAATTTGAATAAACATTAAATAAATGGTATATAACAATAAATTCGTCTTAGTCATATATACCACAAACAAGATGAATTTACATCAGATATATACATTTTCATTTTTTCATTTTCATTTTATCCAGTTTCAGCTCATGAGCTGTGGCCATGCTGGGGCACCGCCATTTGGTGTTGCTACACAATTTTACTTCACGGAATTTACTTCAGGAATTGACATTTGGTGCATGAGAGAAATTGATGCAGCTGCTCTCATCTGCACCTCCTGCCGTGAAATACACCTGAAATAAATTATATTTACGTAAGGTGTGTATACTTCAAATAAGGTATGTTAATCTGGGTTTATGTAATTTGTATGTAGGTAACATGTTTATGTTTGTATGACCGATTGCTTATTATTGTTGTCAATGTTGCTGACGTTCGCTTGAGCCATGCGCATGGGACCATAAGCAGGGTAAATTGCAGATGTAGTGATGAGGAAGTAAGAAAAGCAAAATCGTTAGCATGCTGGATGAAATACTTATCAGAAAATTGCACGATCGTGATGGATGTCTTAAAGTCTTCGTTCACGTGACTCGTTCTGCAACTGTTCTGTACGTTTTAACAACCAATAGCAGCATTTCTATGTGGTGAGGAGCAATATCAGTGCTGCGAATGGACAAAAAAAAAAGGACCACATTGAAGACTTTTGTCCAAATAGTCAGCGAACAATTTGACGCTCGTCATCAATGACCTAGCAGCATCAATATACCATTCTATATTGATCTATTCTCGTGCATCTCCACTTCGTGCAATAAATCATAGACAGTGAGGGTAAAAGAACGCGACATTGCTGGAACCTGATGAACTTAGGTCAATTGAAAAACTTCAATAGGGCTGACTATCAGCAATGCACAATTCCTTCTCATCACAGAAACATGTTTCAGTCCCCTCCTCCATAGCTGGATTACCACAATGTACAGCAATTGCTGTTCAGTGGTCACAGTAAAATCCACCTTTCGAATCAATTCAGACCCACGCGCTCGTTTCGTTAAAAACTGTTCATTCTAGTGCCTTCTCTATGTACATATTCCAAAGAAGCTTCTGTAGAATCTAGAGACGTTATGCAACATCCCGTGGGAGGAAGATCTTTGTTCGCATATACATACACGACTATTGTCAGGCGTCAAACACATAGATGTGTTAGACACTGCTGTCCAAGATTCTGTTCAAGATTAAATATTAGTATAATATATATATGCCGATGTTTATGTGTGTCTGCATAAATATTTGAGTGTAATTTCATTTAACAAAAACTTAGGCCAATATGTTTAACTGAAAGACTGAGCTACGTTTTATTCAAATTTCTGAATTATCACACACTTTTATTTACTAACACTTTACCAGCGGCCCTATTTCTACGATTCATCAAATTTCAACAGCCTTCATATACATACGCATATATAAGCACAAACAAGACAGTGCGTTACCTAAATATGAAGTGTAGTGGCTGCCTGTATTACACGTATGGAAATGCTAACAAGTTTCAACAATGACTTTTAAATAGCAATTGTGTTTATTGTCTATAATTTAGATGTATGCATGATATATATATATATATATATATATATATATATATATATATATATATATATATATATATATATATATATACTTTTTTTCGATTCTTTATACACATTTGAAAGTCAATTTTTATTGATGATGTTTCTCAAATTGTTCATATCATTGTTGATTGTAGCTAAGAAGCGGTTCAATGTAACGCTGAATGCAATTCATGTTCATATCTAAACAACAAAACAATGATTTTCTAAAATATATACAGAAGCATTTGTTAACTCTCTATAGCTCTTTTTGTCGCCGGACTCTTGTAAATTTTAACCTCCCCACTTAGAATGTGGTATCTCGCTGTTTCAGGAGAACACTTTTTGATAAAATCACTGATCGTTCGCTAAAATTTGCTTGCAACCCGAAATGCATCCATCCGCCTAATCACACTATGTACACTTGTTTTCTCGTCAAATTTTCTTTTGGTTTTCCTAATATCACCTTTTGCATTCTGCTTTCAATGATTAATCTTCTATCTTAATTATTCCAGCTTTGCAGTAACTGCTATGCATTATAAAATACGCAACGTAGCACATTATCTTTCTTGTTATGTAAGGATTTCACTTGAGTAATTAATTATCTCCGTCTTTTTAAGTGTGATATATATCTCAATTATGTCATGTTTAATATGCTCTGTTATTGCTTGGCTTCAGGTCGTCAACCCTGATAAACGAAACTTATGATCAAACTTTTTCAGTAGTAACCACCTCATTTGAATATTTCGCAACTTCACAATTAATTGGACTGTTCAATCCTTCTAAGACACGTTGGTGATACTTTCAGAGATATCTATTTGAAATTCCTCGGAGATAGACTGATATCAATGTGGGAGATTTCTCGTTGACTTCGAAGACCTTCCTACTTATTTTAGACACTTCATTTTCATTTTTTCTTATTGTACTCCGTTATACACACACACACAAAACTCAACTTGTTATATTTTATAACTACGTAATTTTGAAGTTTAGTGTAGTTAGTCACAAGTCTGTAATAATTTAATCATTGTTACTTTTCATTTATGTTACTGACAGAGCGAGAAAAAAAGATGTAACTATTTTACCAACATTTATTGTTCGAAGGGACAAGTTTATCGCTTTTCCCATTTTATAGCCTTCTCTAATTATACATCACCGAAAGATAACCGTATCCATATTTATTAGATGTGATTCCCTAGGACTACTGCATTCAAGTTGCTTATAATAAGAAGCAATTTGCATCGAGTGTGGTGCTGCTACAGCACACATATTTCCAAAACCGTATCGAGATTACGATGACCTAACTGATTGACATAACGTCACTCACGGAGAGACACCAGCATATCCGTTACATATGTCTCTCTCTATTCTATTCTCTCTGTTATTTTTCCTACAACTACTATGGAATCATCTTCTCATTGAAGCTGTTAGGACTTGCGGTGCCCCACTCATTTCTCATCATCTTATCTTTCTCATTTACTTTCAGACCCTGCACTAAAATATACACCATATCTATCCTGAATAGGACGTTGTTCCCCTCCGTTTCATTCCATGGTCAGGAATTTACTGCAGATTTTAATTACAGAGTATCAGGACATAGTATGAATCTCATTTGTCTAGGAAATCTCGCAGGTATCACAGTTACAGCCTCTCCCACAAGACCCAGTAAGTAAGGAAAGAAAAAAAAAAGAAAAGGAGAAAATAACTTCCGTTGGATTCAAAACAAATGCTACGTCTTTTAGATATAATACTTTCTAAATCTATCAGAGAGATTTATCTTGTATTGATACGATGAAGTAGTTGTATGCTGTGAACTTAATGTTGACAGCATACAACTCGAGACTGATGACGAGGAAAGACTCAGAAACATGTCTCTGAGTGCAGGCTTAGCTGGGTGGAGGTGCTTGTACCTCCGTTGTAAACATAAGGACACAGGAAATGTGTCAAGGCCGACAGGAAGCGGTGTAGCTTCATAGTTCTAACCAACAGTAGTATTATTCCCTTCAGGGGGCTGTTACATTAAGTTGACAGCATACAACAAATTCTACTTCGTTAGCCAAGATATTTGATGTGAAATTGGGTGTTAAAACAGATATTGTTATACTTGTGGATGGCCACATTTTGCCAATTAAACACCTGTACTATATATTTGGTTTTTATTTCAGCTTTATTATCATTTTAGTTTCGTTGTCAAAGTTCTTTCATCACATACTCTATGACATCTTCAACGTCTCTTTGAAGTCGCTGAAGACGTCACAGGATGTGTGAGGAAAGACGTTTGACAAAGAACATTGACAAAGGAACTAAAATAATAATAATAATAATAATACAGCTGAAGTGAATAATAAATATGTAATGCCTTTTTAATTAGCGAAGTATTACCATATGCCGGTATAATAATATCTACTACAATATTTGTCCATCAAGAAAATTGACGCTCCAATATCCACACTAATTCTGTTCTAACCACCGCGGATACAAGGTTTGTCATTACTCTCAGTTGCTGCTAAGAAGTCTGAATGCATTAGAGTAACAATCAGAAACCTTGAAGTCATCGTAACTTCTCTTCTGAGAAAGGATTAAGAAACATGTAAGCTAAAAAGGATAATTTCTTCAGTTAACGTTATATGCTTTTTTTCTAATATAGATCATTAGCCACTTTGCCTTTTTCTATTTTCTGTCCTTATTATTTTTGTGTTCCTTTCTGTCAAAGAGCGTAGGCTCGAGGCATAAAAGACTTTCTCACTTTCACTTCCCGAGTGTTAAACTAATACATCTGTTTGTTGTTTACACACCCGCATTCTTCTTTTGATTTTTTTGTAAATTCTCACTATATATATATATATATATATATACGCGCACAAGTACTGACACACGTATATATAGATATACATACAACTATTCAATTAGTTTTGCTTTACCAGTTTACAGAATAATATCATTCGAGTTAACCAACTACTCTGTGACCACATACATATATCTTAAACTAACTAAACTGTAATTTGGGAACTCGCCTTTTTTACCAACTATTTGCGAGATAAATTGTTCACACCACTCTTCAATATCGTTTCATTAATAACCAATCATATTCCAATATTTCAGGTTTATGAAAACCATTAATCTAAGATTTCCATATTTATATGTCTTGTGAAGATATATGTTGCTCTGCACTACTGTGTCTCATACCAACTAACAATTCAGGGGATGATATCCACATTCTTTCTCAACTTCATGCCAATTTAAAATCAAAATAACAAATTAAGTTAGAAGATACGATGCATGGTGTATCTGAAGAGGTGGTCAAATACCTTGGGTCAAACGAAGACAAGTTTATGCATGTGAAGCATGGGCGCGTGCTAACACACACACACACGTATATGTGTGAGTGAATTCATATGTATGTATATATAAATGTATATGTATGCATGCTCATATACATTCATATATTTGTGTGTGTGTACGTATGTGTACGTGTGTATACACAAATATGTGAGCCACCTAGAGACTATTTACTCGTCACTCAACTTAGTAGAAAGGAGTGTCTAATCTGTAAAAAGGAAAGCTTGTATTAAGCGCTACTCTAGATTATATATCTGATAACAAATGTGTTTTTCATAGATGGAAGTTTTGGGATTATAGCTCTACTCGATCAGGATTGAACTGGGGTAAAAACCTCAAAAACATCTGTTACAAACACTTTAATGTCAAAAAGCCCCTCACAATAAGAGGGTAAGTTGCATCATACCTAAGTTCTAGAAGCAATCGTTATAT
Organism: Octopus bimaculoides; assembly: GCF_046866305.1. Lineage (NCBI taxonomy): Eukaryota > Metazoa > Mollusca > Cephalopoda > Octopoda > Octopodidae > Octopus > Octopus bimaculoides. The sequence continues at coordinate 143,460,493 of NC_142929.1, read as the reverse complement.
TCTGTAGCAACATACACGAAGATTTTGAAGGAACTAGAGATATGTTTCCACATTTTATATGGCTCAAGATACAAGAAAAAGTAAGAAGAACAAACATGTGTAACATTGGCGTATATAATAGTGGCTCACCAGTTCTGATACTGGCTGAGATAACAAGACAAAGAAGAGTAACAACAAAAAGGAACACAACAGCAATAAGCATATTCGTTTTAATAAGTGATAAACATAGAATTTGCCTTGACAAAACTGCTAGTTATATAGTAAAAGGGCTGCAAAGGCTATGAGTATGAACGAAACATGTAAACGGGAGGAAATATGATATTGAAATGACGATATTAACATAAGCAGTTAGGTATGGAATGGCGAATAAAAATCGATAAATATCGTCTTCAAAGTTAAGAATTCGAACAAGATAAACAAACAAATACCTAATAAAAACAAAAAAAAAATGAAGAAAAGTGAAGAAACAGCAAAGAATAAATACTTAATGTTCAGATTATAATGAAATAAAACACTTCAAAATAGGCCTATTGATATCTGCCTTCCGTTTTAATATATTATAAAAGTATATTTACACACACATATACAGAAAATGCAAATGTTTATTCGCCCACATGCATATACACACATACACACGTGTATATAAACAAATAAACAAAGAGAAAACGTTGAGATATTTTCCAAACTATAAACATAACAACGAAACTAAAATATTATTATTATTATTACTATTGTTGTTGTTGTTGTTATTGTTAATGATAATAATGATGATGATGATGATGGAGGTGATGATTGTACTCTAGGAAGCTCGCAATATCCCAAATGCACTACCACTCACTTATCTCCCCCAATCACACATAGGAAAATATTCGTAAATATATAAAGATATATTAAAGTTCCAGACACACTTACACGAACATATATTACCAACATCAATATACATAGCTCTCTATCTATCTATCTATCTATCTATCTATCTATCTATCTATCTATCTTTTTTTCTCGACCCCTTTTGATCGAACTCCCCCCTTTTTCCCTTCCTACGATCCCTTTTGATCGACACACCCCTATTTTTTTCTCCTTCCCCCTCCCAAAAAGAAAAGCTCTACATTGTATTTGTGCAATCTTTGTTGAGCCCTGTGTGGCTAATAAAAGAAATGTATCTATCTATCTATCTATCTATCTATCTATCTATCTATCTATCTATCTATCTCATCCTGGACGGACGGTAGACACATCGGCTCCCATGTAAGTTGCATTTTTCACCTCTTAAAAGACCTATTTTGTTTTAAAATTTTGTATAAGTTGTGTATAACACAAAACACTACGTGAACATATATTTTTCAAAAGGGAAATAGCTTTATTTAGAGCCTTATTTCCAAAAATTCAAACATATCTTCCTCGTTCCTAGCCATATTCTGTAAAACAAATATGGCTAAGGTTTTCAACGAGGCCGAATTCCCGCTCCTAATGCCAGAGGCGAAAACACTTAATGCCGTTCCGCATGAACGCAGACAAGTGATGAAGAAGAGCAATGATTCTGAGTCAACTGCTGCTGCCTCAACCACCACCACTACCACCATCACGTGTACAAACTCTGCTGCTACAGCAGTCTTGCCTGCCACCGTCACCAGTGACAACAACAACGACAAAGACAACAACAACAACAGCAAGAACAACGACAACGACACAAATGTCCTTGCTAACACGACCACTGTCCTCACCACTGCTACTACCAGTGACAATAACAACAGCAACAACAACAGGACACCGGCCTTCAACACCAACACCACCACTACTTCGACAAACTCTGCCGCCACTACCACCACCTTTGAACCTGGCAGTACCAACACCACTGTCAATACCACCATCAACAACTACAAGACGAACAAGATAAACAACACCACAAACGCCACAAACAACATATCTGCCAGCATCACAAAAACAAATTTTGCCGATGCAACGAAAGAAAAAAGAACAATATTAACATTCACCCAAAAACAAATCAATGACACAAAATCCCTTCTCACGAAAGAAGGTGACACTGTACAAATACACATACCAAAAGAAATCATTGAAAATACAAACAAGAAGCACATATCATACAGACTTATCAACAAGAAAACGAAGCGACCGGAGAATTTCTCCACCCAAAAAATTGAGATTTGTCTCAAACCGATATGGCCCTTTCAAAGTCATGTTACTTGGGGACGAAAATTTGCCACGGTCCTAGTACGCTTTAAGAGCGAACAGTTAGCGAAGGAATTTTCAACACTCTCTCTCCACACAGATGACTTGGTGATGATACCGAGTTATCTTGGACAGAGAGTGACGAAGGTGACAGTAAAGAATGTCCCTTCACAAGTGGAAACACAGTGGATAGTAGGTTCTATATGCCTCGAAATGGAGGAGGCAAATATATTAGAAATTGCTACTGCAGAGGAGAAAAACTGGGAAGGAGGAAAAAAAGTCGAAGTCCTCCTCCACATCACTGAAGAGGAGTGCCAAAAGATCCCCACACACATCCAACTGGCAAAGGACCACAAGTTATATGTAGTGGTGGAAGGGAGGCGGCCACGTTGTTATGTATGCGGCAGCGAGGCACACCTGAAGGACAGTTGCCCAACCGCCGCCAACCAAAAAAAGCAACAAGGGCAACCAACCACCAAAACCCGGAAAAAAACCCTACTACCAACACCACCATCAACAATCAAAACAAGAGAAACACAAGCAATACTGGCAACTGAAAAGGCAACAGCATCTGCAAAAACAACAAGTGAGGAAGCAGGGGAAAAGAAAGAAAATTCCAAGACTGTTTTCCCCTCCCCCACATCACACACACCTCACACAAATAACAAGCCATCAGCACCAACAAAAACAGCAACACAACCACTCACACAAGCACACACAGACGCTCACAATTTGCCCCTACCCCCTTCCGATTCCTCAGAACCTTCGTCGGAAGATGAAAGTAATGAGGAATGGCAAATAGCCCAGAAAGGAAGGAGGAAGAGGAGCAAGAAAAGAAAAGCAAACACAAACAAAGCAGGGAGATACACAACTCCCGAAAACACTCCAGACACCAACACAAGCACACACAACTACAACACAAGCAACAAAACCCCAAAAGCAAGTACACTCACAATGCTCACTGCCATCAACACAAAAAACTCAGAGTTGATGGAATACATCAACACAAAAACAAACATAACAAACGAAGACATAAAAACCAGCAACCACCCATACACAACACCGCCAGAACACATCAAAATACTACACATAACACCAACCCTGCACCACACACTAAAATCTATTTTTCCAAAGGCAGTTGGCAAATGCCAAAAATACCTGGCGAAAAAACTATATAGTGATCTCCTCGAAGAAAACCCGAAGGAGGAGACACAAAAACTCTCAAACGGTAAGTGACTCTCTTTATAAAACTTTAACACTCAAATCAAAATGATGCTCAAGATTGGTTGTGTAAATGCGCGTGGCTTGGGGTCCCCTTGGAAACAAGGGTACCTCCTAAATGACATAAAGTCACATAAACTAGAAATCATAGCCATAAGCGAGACCAGACTCCATGATCCGCGGGCCCTATCGTCCATGTTTGGCAGACAGTTTAACATTTATTTGTCTCCCTGTCTGCCGAGAATGGGCGGTAGTGGCACGGCGGTACTCATTCGCAAGAGTCTGGATCTCGAAGTAAAGACAGTATTCATAGACCCGGAGGGTAGATTGGTTGTTGTGGATGTCAATGGCAGCGATGGGTGTGCTTTTCGACTCATATCAGTATACGCACCACCTTTAACAGGTAGGCCGGATTTCTTTCGACGTCTAGAAGTATTCCTAGGAACGTCTCGTCCTTTACTTTTAGTGGGGGATTGGAATGCTACCTTGGACACGCATCTAGACTATGTGGGCAGAGATAGGAATAGACGGGGATGCAAATGCCTCAAAGACCTGCTCAAACGCTTTCAACTGTCTGACAGGTACCGACTCGATTACCCGAATGCGCCAATGTGGACATGGACAAACCGCATCGGGTCGTCGAGATCGTATCTAGATAGAATACTGTGTAGGAGAGTAGATGGAGATAGCATAGGGTGTCCACAATTTCACATAGTCAGCTACACGGATCACAAACTTGTGACGTGTACGCTAGACTTAGATAAGACACATAGGCAGGGCTCCGGTTACTGGAAACTAAACGCGTCTTTCCCGTCGAGACAAGTTTTCAGAGACCGGATTAGCACGTTAGTAAAGAGGGCTTTGACAGGAGCCATCATCAATAACAAATGGTGGTTTGCCCTCAAGAGAGCAATAAAAGCAGAAGCGGTTAGGTATAGCAAAGCACTAGCCATAGACAGAAACAGAGTAGAGGGTGAACTAGTTAAGAAGCTAGAAGAGGCAATTAGAAGTGGCATCGCATCCGACGTTTGGCGGCGAGGTTGGCCCTTGACCAACACTTCAACGCCAAACACGAAGGGTGCGTTGTCAGGGCTAGGATGCGTGCTCTAAGAAACGAAGGTGTTGGAGCCGCACGAGAGGCCCGGGTGGCGGAGGCGTAACAGGGCAACAAAGCCACCATTCGGTCTCTGGTGGACGAACAGGGGCGCGAACTGCTAGAGCCAAGCAAAATGTGTGAGGCCTTTCAGCGGCACTTTGCTCGACTGTTTGGGACGAATGGCGAGCGAGAACGCAGGGTGGACTTCAGTGCCTACCTGCACAGCCTGCCACGACTCTCGGCAAGAGAGGCGGAGTGCTGCGAAGGTGCCATCACGGCGGCGGAAGTGAGGGACGCGATGGCGGGATGCTCGAGGGATAAATCTCCGGGTTTGGATGGTCTGCCCTACGAGCTTTACAACTGTAAGCCAGACTTGTTTGGAGACGTCTTGGTGGCGGTGTACTGCAACTGGCAGCAAAACGGGAGCATTCCCGGTTTTGTGAGTCGAGGAGCCGTAACGCTGCTGAAGAAAGATCCAAACAAGGGGGACGTCATAGATAACTTTAGGCCCATCACTCTGCTCAATGCAGACTTGAAAATTTTGGCCAAGGTGTTAGCCAAGCGGTTGGCGCTTGTCATCGAGAAACTGATCGGCAAGGCGCAAACGTGCGCGGTGCCGGGCAGGATCATCCATGACAACCTCCATCTGATGCGCTACATCATAGAGAGGGTAGTTAAGGAACCTGGCATGGGTGGGGCCCTGATCAATTTAGATCAATCGAAAGCTTTCGATAGGGTAGACCATCAATACTTGGAGGCTGTCCTCATAGCAGCCGGCTTCGGTCCCATTTTCCGCGGCTGGATGGCTGCCTTGTACAGAGGCATCCGTTCGGTAGTTCGCGTCAATGGGCACCTATCAAGACCCTTCGACATTGCACGTTCGGTCCGTCAGGGATGCCCCCTCTCGTCGCTTCTGTACGTGTTGACTCTCGAGCCACTACTGCGGAAGCTGGCGACGCTGAGGGGCATCCCGCGAGAGTTGGGATGCGGGACGAGCGTGTCGGCATACGCGGACGACGTTACCGTCATAGTGTCTAGCCAAAAGCACATCGAGCTTGTCGGCGAGACACTGAGAGACTACGAAGCGGTAACGGGAGCGAAAATCAACCGGGATAAGTCAGTGGGCTTGCGGCTCGGCACCTGGAGAAGCAAGCCCATGCCGTCAAGTAGCGCCTCCGTCGTGGGACGTTGGACTGACGGTCCGGTTGAGATGCTCGGGGTCTGGTTTGGTCCAGACCTCCAAACGGAGAAGAACTGGGACGAGATAACGAGAAGGGTGGCCACTCTAGCCCGGCAATGGGCCGAGAGGAAGCTTTCCCTGAAAGGTCGGGCGGAGGTGGCGAACACGTACATCGCGTCCGTCATCTACTACCGCCTGACCGTCGTTCCTTGTCCCGACCCTACCATCACCAAACTGGAGCGCATCCTCTTCCGCTTCTTGTGGAAAGGAAGCGTTCCGATGGTTAGGCGATCCGTTTGCTGCCAACACCCGTTAAAAGGAGGACTGGGCATGCCGTGGTTGATGATGCGCAGACACGCGCTGAGACTGCGACATCTCCGGCTCTACGTAGACAGCGGTGAACAGATGTGGTCACCGTTTGTGCGGCGCGCATTCCCGCAGATCGTCTCCATGAACGAACTGCAGTCATGGATCAAGAAGAGGCCGAGGAAGGGCGAATGGCACCGCGAGTGTCGCGCTGCTCTTCGGCAACTCCAACAACCCAGGTCAACCTTGAGCGACTGCATCACAACTAACGCATTCTATAGTGGATTAGTGGAGGGAAGGTACGACGACGATCTCGGGGCGAACCTGGGCGCCGACGAGGAATACCTGACCCGCCTGTTTAAGACGACCTTCGGGCCGGGACCTATGGACAACTTCCAGAGATCCCTGGTTAGGCAGTGCTATCGAGAAGCACTACCCGTTCGGGATAAGCTCTACAGGCATGGCTCGAGAAACACGGGGCCGACCTGTCCGAGATGCCGGCAGAGCGACGAAACCGTTCTGCACGCACTCGTACAGTGTCCCACCATTTCCGAGCTGTGGGCTTACGTCGAACAACTGCTATCGCGTGTGGGACGAGTCGGTCTATCAGCCGAGTCTATCGTGAATATTGTCGCGCCTCCTTCCTTTAAACGGGAAGGAAGAGCTATTTTCATCGTACTTGTGGCTATGGCGAAAGAATGTGTATGGTGGACGCGTCTGAAAGGTCTAGAGACAAAGACTTTCCTCTCTGGGCAATCTCTCATCAACTTCTTCAAGTATCACCTGAAGAGGAAGTTGAGAGTAGAAAGGGAAGTCTTGTCTAGTGAATGCTTCAAAAAAAGATGGGTGAATGTAGCAAGGATGGCACGTGTGAATGACGGAGCCATCTTGAGCATAACCCTATGAACAAGAAAAAAAAAATAAAACAAAAAGGCAAAAGAGAGTCACTTACTGTTATAGTTTCTTCAATGAGAATATTGACCAAGGTTACCGTGGTCTTTTCCGTAGGCTTTTCCTTCCACGGCTAAACCTATACTGTCCTCCCCTCTTTTTACACGAGAACATTACTGTGTGATACACGATCCCTATTGATCGGCCTTTCCTTTTCTTTTTTTTTTCGATCCCTTTTGATCGAACTCCCCCTTTTTCCCTACCTACGATCCCTTTTGATCGACACCACCAATTTTTTTTTTTCCTTCCTTCCCCCTCCCAAAAAGAAAAGCTCTACATTGTATTTGTCCCATCTTCGTTGAGCCCTGTGTGGCTAATAAAAGAAATGTATCTATCTATCTATCTATCTATCTATCTATCTATCTATCTATCTATCTATCTATCTATCTATCTATCAATCTTTCTATCTATCTATTTATCTATCTATATATCTAACTCTATCTATCTACTTACCTCCCTATATATACGGCACACGTAGACTGACATACAAATCTCTATGGCCATATCCATCTACATCTCTATATATACACATAAAGAAACACAGATGTCTCTATGTTGTGGATAACGTAAGTAGGAGATGCTATCACAGTCAATCTCCCTCTTTTCCCTGCATTATTTTTCAACAATAAAATTGTATTCGTGAGAAATTACAATCATATTTCACCTCGTATAACTGTGAGCTAAGTGTACAATATTGATCCTTTCATCTATCTCAATACAACTTACGTATTTGACTCTTGAAGACAACTATTTTATTCACAAAACTGTATGATATATATATATATATATATATATATATATATATATATATATATATATATATATATATATATATATATATATATATATATATATATATATGTATATATATACATATATATACACACATACACACACATATAGATATATATTTGTTTGTGCATGTATATGTAAATATATATATATATGTATATAAATATGTATATATATTTTATACATATACATGTGTATATATATATATATATATATATATATATATATATATATATATATATATATATATATATATATATATATATATATATATATATATATATATACATATATATATATACTTACTTGGAAATAGATGCGTGGCCTTCAACGAAATAACAATCTAAATATTATGTATTTATCTATATATAAATATTCATATATATTAATATATATATGTGTGTTTGTGCGTGTGGGTGTATATATATATATATATATATATGCATATACATGCATACATACATACATACATATATATATATATATATATATATATATATATATATATATACATATATATATATATATATATATATATATATATATATATATATATATATATATATATATATATATACACACACACACACACACATATATATATATATATATATATATATATATATATATATATATATATATATATATATATATATATATATATATATATATATATATATATATATATATATATATATATATATATATATATATATATATACATATATGCATATATGGGTACAGGACGTCAGAAACAGTAAACTACATGAAATATGAAAACAAATGAGTTGAATACGCAAGCAAACAACGAAAGAAACAAAGAGAAAACAGGTCAAGTAACATAAAGAACCTTCATCAGTTGTCGGGTGCCTATTTACACCTCATTTCGATTATTGGTATATATAAATACTTGCTGGCACGCAGATGTTTATCTGAAGTTTTGTATAAAAATAATTTGACATAAAATTAAAACATTACTCATTACCTTTAAGTAGAATTCATTTCTTTCAAATGCTTGCCAGGAATTGTTTGGTAATGATTTTGAAGTTTTCAAAATCATCTTGGCTTTCTCCGTTTGCTTTTGGCCTTTAGACAGAGCTATACTGGTGTTGTATTTGACTTTTATATAGACTTTGGCAACTTCTTCTTTTAGGTAGGTGGAACTAAGTTGAATGATAATTTTAGCCTGTTGTGACTAGATTCAGGTAATAAGTATGTAGGGATGGATAGGGAGGATGTTAGCAACATATGTATTTGTAGGTGTATGTGGGGGACGTAAAGCAGCTGAAACTGCTCGTGATATCAACAAAACATTTGGCGAAGAAATGACAAGGGAATGATAAGCTCGAAAATTGTTCAAACGAATTCGCAGTAGAAACCTGAGCCTTGAAAATCGTGAACGAAGTGGACACTCATCTGTCATCGATGACGGTCAGTTAAAGACCGTCATTGAGAATGATCCACCTAAAACCACTCGAGAACTGGAAAAAACTTCAAAAGCTTAACTGAACAAAAAACTTAACATGAAAACGACTGTGCAAACCGGCGTGTATCCCTCATATGAGTGAAATGCACGGCTTGACATCTCTTGCATAGAAAGCTTTTTCATCCTTCTAACTTTCACAATCAATCTGTTCCTTTCACTGCATTCTTGTTAAACCTTTAAATGTTATCCATGAAGTATTACGTTCATATTTCATAAAAGAATGTAGGTGAATTAGTTCACCTCACAAAAGACTGATGTGAATTAGTGAGTCAACCGCGTGTGTCAGGCCGGGAATGAATAGTTGGTACTGCAACTAGAGTTATATTAGGTAAATGTTTTGGTTAAGATCCGGATTTAAATACTAGGCCACTCTTAATCCTATCGTTCTCAAAACACTGTTTCGAGTTTTTTAATAAAATTCTCAACACCAATTTAACTACTGCGTAACATATTCTGGGTAACCAAGCAATTCATCTGTGAGTATTCTTTTCTGAGCATTGAATCACTGCTGAAATCAATTTAAAGTTGGGTGCCGTGGCCTGAATTTGAAATATTGCCAGCAGTTACCCACACCCTTCATACATATAGTTTCTTCCTTTTACTCTCTGTCCACTTCCCTACACAACTTAAGTTATCAATTTCTCTAAAGATTATTCTATAATTTGCTGAAGCGTGAAATTCGCACGTGCTCTATCAATTTCCTTGGCAATTATACCAACTTCCACACGGACCCATATATTTGTGCATAAATATATATACAGGGGTTGGACAAAATAATGGAAACACCAAGCATCATAGCATCATAATTTTGGAATATCTATAAAATCGTCAAAACTTGTTTATTTTTATATTTTTTGATTTACTATTAGTGTCGCTTAATATGCTTTGCTAAAATTGTTGTTTCTTTTCAGATAACATCAGAAAAGGGTAATTAAAATTCATTAAAATGACAGATCTATCGGACTTTCAAAGAGCTTTCCATTTGTTTCTTTCGTTATTTGTGCATTCAGCTCATTTGTTTTTGTATTTCATGCACTTTACTTTTTTGTGACGTCATTACCCATATATGCATATAACATCTATATTGTTGCACCGCTTTTATATAACATAGCGTCTCAGAGTAGTAATTCTGGCTGTATGATTTATGAATTATCATACGTTGTGCTATAATGCACCCAATATTAAAAGAACAGCAACCTAACAGCACCCTATATTAAAAGAAATCTAATATTACACAATTTGATTTTATCTACTGAACAGAAAATATTTATGTCTTCATGAAGCAACTCACTACATGACACACGTCACTAAATCTGAAGTTGTATTCATACGTATGTGCCATTTGTCGACTTCTATAGTTAATAATTAAGCAAAACACTTTATATGAAAACACAAATTTACTAAATAAGTTTTAAGGATATGTAACTGTTTGTATCTGCTCTTTTGACATAATATCCATCGTGTAATCTTTAAATATTTTTGAATATTTCAGTGAAAATTTAAACCTATCACATTTGAAAATGTAGAAATACAGATTAATATATTTTGATAAATCTAGTAGTCTTCTTGAAATACAAAATAGTAACTATTATATAACTTAGTCTGTAAGACATCAAGCACACAAATTTATGGTAATGTAAATACTAATGCAAAAATATAGCTCATAAGCGTTGAATACATTAGAATATTTAGCTAAAAGCGCGTCGTGTTTCTAACTGAAGTACATCAAGAGGATTGTAACTCTAACCCCGAGTGTAGATTAATTAACCTCTCTTGATACGAGGTTGGTTTAATTAGTAAGAATATTTTGAGTAATAATAGCAACAACATTTATTAATGCCAAGAGCCTCCAGTAATGGAACCACGGCAACACGGTTGGCAGTTGTTTGAATAATATTTATAATATAAATAGTTCTAAATTTACCAATTTTAATATTGTCAAAATTTATTTATTATTTCTATATCAAAGTTTATATATTATTTCAATATCTTTTCTCCAGTTGTTCTAAACGTTCACTAAGACAGTACAGGAGACATTATTAAGAAAAATCAAGACGTATTGGAGCGAGGGAAATCTGCTTTTTAACAAAGCTTCTACCAATATCAGTGAATTAAGCTCTCTCAAAGTAAATTTAGGGTCACCGTAACAAAGGTTGTGTCTGACTTGCATGGGAGTATATTTATATAGGTAGATATTGTAGAAGCCCTAAAGAAATAAGTTACACATAAAATACTTCGGCTATTTAGAGATGAAATAAATCTCTTGGCTAGATTTTAATACGCAATAGATATATTCTTTTCTACTCTAGGCACAAGGCCCGAAACTTTTGGGAGGGGCCAGTCGATTAGATCAACCCCAGTATGCAACTGCTACTTAATTCATCGACCCCGAAAGGATAAAAGGCAGAGTCGACCTCGGTGGAATTTGAACTCATAACGTAAAGACAAGACGAAATATCGCTAAGTATTTCGCCCGGCATGCTAACATTTCTGCCGACTCGCCACCTTATACAATAGATATATTAGAGACATAAAAAATATTTTACTTATTCTTTCAATAACTTCAACATAAATATCTTTTACTAAAAAGAAGAAAAAAACTAAACCTTTACAGACGTTTCAGAACTATTCCGTAAGATAGGTATAATTCTTTACAAACTGTGGACAGACCATATAATCTGGTTTATATCAATGTAATGTATCATAGCAAAATATGTCTAACTAATATAGTAAGTTGTCGAAGATATAATTTGTCTTTCACTAACATTGTGTCCTTCAAGGTGTCCGTAGTTGATTCAAACAAAATGTTACTTATCCCGCACAAAAAAAGCACAAGTGTTAATCGATACGCATTTTCTTGTGGAACACATAGATAGGAGAATATGTTTAAAAGGAATGAATTTAAACAGTGCTATACTGGAGCAATTCACAGGTATATATTTGTAAGTAAAAAACAATTTAGACAAAATGCATACGTAAAAACTTGAAATCAAGGTAATTAATGAGGCATGTCATTTCCCCTATGACGCAGAACATAAATCATAATTCTACAAAATGGGTCCTTGACACATTTCATGAGCACAACATCTAAATTTAATTAAAGCTTATATAAATATAATCTTCTCTGCAGACATATAAACAGAAATTTAAGCCTTTGGAATTGATTGAAATTTTCCAATTTGAACTGGCTACTAAAGCCACAAGCAATTTCAATATGATGCAGGAACGATGAGGTATAAATAGGAAATAGATTCAGACAGTAGTATTTAAGTACTTTTTGTAACAAATTTAAAAAAATTAATTTTAGTTACAATTAAATTATTCCGAATATTTTTACGTTTTATTCTTTTCGTCTTCCTCATCCTTTCATTTATTTTACCATTTCTTTCTGTTTTCATTTCCTTCTTTATTGTTGCAATATCATTACTAATTGACTATTTTCGGTTTTGAAGTTGAAATATCTGAAATAAAGTTTGAAATTCCCGCATGCTTCTACTCAGTGCTTCGTATATTTTGAATATTCTAGTATTGTGGCTACTTCAATTCATGTAAGTATGATTAATTAATTAATTATTTCATTAATTATGAAAGAAATTGTTACAACATATATTCTATAGAATACAATATTAACGTTTATATCGATTTTTACTTTATCACTGTGATGGGACTCTTATTTATTTCTGTAATCTATTCTTATCTATCATTGCCGCATATCGTTATATTGCATTCTAAGCCCAAGTTTCGTTCTTCATCTCTCTAGGTTGACACTAATACTTACCAGAGCAACAGCACTTTCAAATATTCATATCTTATGAACACCAGAAAATACTTAAAATTTATCAAAGCATTAACTTTATTGAAATCGTATAGAATAAAATTTCCACATCCGACGCGCTGCAGTTAGACACAAATATATATTAAATAAATATATTCCGCCGATTATTGTGAAATATCACGTACAAGCACATTCGCAAAAGAGATAGATAGAATAAGTACCAGTCTTACGAAAAATAAATACTGGAGTCGATTGATTGAATTAAAATTCCTCCAGGCTCTGCCCCAGCATGGTCGCAGTCTAGTGAGGGAGACAAAAATAAGATAAGAGAGATTGAAACCGGTATTACACAACAGTTTTACTTCGTGTCTCTCAGTCTTTTTTCTTTTGTTGACACAACAGCCTCTACTACACGAAATTAAGCGATCTCGTGTGATCTCCTCTCAGATGTAATCGGCTTATTCAATTCTTGTACAGTTGCCACACTGTATCCGAGATGCCAGGTTTCGATCTAACTGCTAACCAAGTTTGTTCTTCCCACAGCGTCAAACGTTTGCAATTCCCTCCCTGCTCATGTCATTTTCGTTATCGATTTCTTGAAAGACTCTTAGCAGTAAGTTGATGCTATTGATATCATCGAACGATGAAATTAATAATAATGATAATAACAACAACATCAACAATAGCAACAACAGAAACAACAAGAACAAAAACAATGATGATAATAATATGCACATGTATCTGTGTGTGTGAGTTTGAGATGTCTGCCGACTAATTTGATCTTAGATCTTGCCGTCGTTGATATTCCTCAGAGAATGAAGATCTATATTTCTTTCATTTGTATTCCGTTACAGCTTCGCAGACTTTTGTGAATTCCATCGTCTCATTTTCTGATCTTAAAATGTATTCGTACTTTAGTGGTCCCTTATGACGCCGTTTAGATTTAAAACTTTAATACTATATAAATCCAAATTCAAATTCTTCCTATATACATATATGTTTCTGTGTGTATATTTGAATGTATGTATTATGTGTGTGTATATGTATATATGTATATGTATATATTTTCTGTTTGGTTTTTTCGCAATGATACTTCAGAAGACATAGACAAACTCATCGATCATCTGATGAACTATTATATCAATACTGATAGCTAACCAATTCAAGGTTACGACGACAGGGAATCAGGGAATAATAAATTATATTGAATGGATCATTGCAGGATTAACAATGGAGCATTTAGATATTAAAACTTTACAAAAGTCACTCTCGTCATTTAGGACGTAGGGAAACTCTACAAAAGATTTTTCGTGTTTTTTCTCCTCAGTGATTGAACAAATTTATGGACGATACTTCTATTCTTCTTTACATTTCACTGCTTCGTGACATTTGACTGCTTCGTAACTGCTTCTTATTGGGAATCGTCGGTATAATTTTCGACATATTTGACTGATATTTCTAACAGGTATGGATCTGCCCTTGACTGAGTTCTTTATTTTAGCAAAATGCATGTTTCATATATTCTATGTATTTTGCGGTGACTGGCCAAATCTGTAGTACACAGGTCAAAAGTCGTAGCGGTATTTCGTCCGCCTTTACGTTCTGAGGTTGGTTGTAACTTTTATTCTTTCGAGTTCGATAAAATAAGTACTAGTTGATCACCAGGGGTCGTTGTAATCAACTACGCCCTCCCTCGAAATTATTGACCTTCTGCCAAAATATAACACCAATATATTGCATGTTAATTTCACTCTTTTTGTTCACACGTCAAACATCATAATGAAGCGACTTACAATAAAAAATCTTTTAGGCATGATCATACCATCTTCAGAGGGTTTCAATTCAGTCTATAGTTTTTAATTTCGTCTTTCGTTTTTTATGTGAGTTGGTTCCGACAGAGAATCTTTCTTCTTGCACAGTCTGTAAAACTTCGAACTTTATTTCTAATAAAAAATACTTTAGCCATGGTTGAAAGATAGCATATGTTATATATCTTTATATATATATATATATGTGTTAAAAGGTCGACTTTGCCTTTCATTCTTTCGGGGTCGATAAATTAAGTGTCAGTTGCGTATTGAGGTCAGGCTAATCGACTGGACCCCTCCCCAAAAGTTTTGAGCCTTGTGCCTAGAGTAGAAAAGAATATTGATGTGAACCTAGGTAGGGAAAGTATTCAAATGGAAATGTTTGTAATGGATGTAATGAAAAGATGTAAAAAAATATATTTCAGCTTTTGAGAATCTTCTAATGAGTTGTGAAGATAATAATACTTATAGTTTTATCAACGTTTTGCCACTGGACAAGCAAACATACACAAACATATCTTTACGCATTCATATATAAAGTACAGTCAGTCTGTGTACGCAAGTTTATATATCTCCATCTATGCAGATGAGAAAACACCGTTATGATTATTAATAACGTTTTTATAGATTTCCCTAAGCAAGTCACAACTCATAAAGATGAACTGGGAATAATCAATGTCACTGGCATGGTTCCTCATACAGATTCCAATGACCAGAATGAAGCGGCTTTGGGCAAAGACAAAGAACATATGCTCATTCATTCGACGCTTGAAAATATATTTTCATACCTATCAGACGCAATATCTCTGTGCTCTACAGAGAATACTCACACGCACGTGTATGCGCACAAGCGACACGCAGACTGCGCGCGCAATCACACAAGATTCTGTAATCTAAATTCACGCAAAAACATTTCGGTTTCCATGCCCTAATTAAACTCTGGCATTCTTTAGTTTTTCAAATTCTATATGGACTTCTTGTTTAGGAATGACTATATCTGTTTAAAGAGTGGGCTGCGCGTGATGTATAATCATATTACGCGTAGTAGAGAATGAGTTGTAGGGGAAAAAAAACAACAGGGGAGGATTTATCGGGGAAAGGACAAGAAACTTTACACGTCTACTGTGACAGAATGCAGAGGTAAAATGGAAGAACATTTTTCTGGTTTCTCAACAAATGTTTGGTTCAAGTTATATGGTGGCATCTGCAAAGTTGGTTTTATCTAATTGCAGGGAACATCTTTCTTTTTTTATTGGTTATTCTTTACAATCAAAATATAGAGGAAAGTCCGGCTTCTCAGTATTAAACTGATATAAGTTCAATAGGCAAATGGCTCACATTGAAGCCTCATATTTGTTCTAGCCGAAGTTTTAGGTCCGACAAATTTTTGAAATGACTTGTAAGAGGATCTGGTTTAATATAGAATATAAAATTTGTGAATATGCTTGTATGTATATATAAATAAAAAAAGGAATATGTACATAAATATGTATATATGTACATATGTGTGTGTATGAATGTATATATATATATATATATATATATATATATATATATATATATATATATATATATATATATATATATATATATATATATATATATATATATATATGTGTGTGTGTGTGTGTGTGTGTGTGTGTGTGTGTGTATATATATATATACATATATACACAAATAATGAGAGCGAAAGAAGAAGAGAAAAAGAGAACAAGAATCGTCCATATAAATGTATATATGTGTACACTACATACATGCGTAGGCAGTTGCCTCTATCTAAAAATATATCCAGTGATTGTGCAAATGTTTATATATAACTTTGCGCAAAACTTGCAAATTCCTGACTCATCCCTTATGCGTACGTGCTGTCTATCATATTTCTAAGTCCACAGAAGCCTATTTCATTCAAGTTTACAGAAGCATTTTGTTTGTACATTTTAAAGATACACGTTTTAAATTCCTATAAGTTAGACGAATTCATTACTTAATACTGCGTAAATTTAATTCGAAATATCTTATTAAACATACAAATTAGAAACTATACGAAGCCACTTACTTGCCCACCAGGAAGGTCTGTTCCGTTAAATAGACTAGAAGGTATTAACTAATACGATCTAGAATACAAACAGAAGAAGGTCTATATGGGTGAGAACGCAGAATGTAGATACCGTATTAACAAAATACCACAAGCATAACTCATAGAGAATAACACCGATTCTGGTGTAGACAATACTAGCTTGCTTTAAATATTGAATAGTTACATCTGTTCTCTGAATAATGTTATCTGAAATTGTCTCACGACTCTGTTGTAAATAACGATGATCTATCTTGCCAAAATTCATGAAAATGAAAAATGGTTAGGAAATTAATTGAGAATATTTAAATACATGTTTTTAGTAGGAAATTGTAAATCTGTTTTAATGTTAGCTAAAAGTTTAGTGGATGCAGAATAAAATAAATCTCTTAATTATTAGCTGAAATGTATCGGAACAAAAACAAACATATGTTGAATATTCGACATAGAATAGCAATTCATCTTGATACTTAATGATTTAAAGGAGACGCACGTGCCTATGAGTATTGTGGACAGATAGACTTATTACATTTATATTTACCGAGAGCAGAGTCGTACTAATCATTGAATGACAAATAGCTAAAGTTCAAGAACTATCTACATATATTAGTGGAATGTATGTGCCAAAGAGTAAAACTTGCTCTAATGTCAAATAAACGAAGAGTTCATTTCGGATTCAAATCCGATTTGAATCTATTTTTGTAAATCCATGTCTGCATTCCATTCCGAACAGTACACAAGCCACATATTTTAATCAAATATAGGATTAAATAACAATTTAACCCTCTGATTATAATTTCTTTAGTTATTTAATATAACTGATCTCGAGAAACAAATTCGAGAAACAATTAATGTTCTAGAACTATATACCTATATTAGTGCTGTGTATGTGCCGAAAACTAAAAACATACAGTGATGACAAGCAAACAAAAAGTTCTATTCGGTTTTGAAACCAAATTGAATTAGATTTCAAATATAATTACAAATCTACATTTAAATGCTATTCAGACTAGCATGTGGTTCATTTGTTTCTAAATAAACGTTGTTTTCCAGATATTTTTGATTATTTAACCGAGTGGTTAAATTATTTTACCACTTCCATAAATATTTTAATGTAACTAATCTTTATGTATCTAAAATCAATGCTATGTGGATTTAAATTGCTTTTCAACTGTTTGGCGTCCATTAAATCCAAATCTTCTCTCCGTTGACGTACATTCAACTACCTGAAATCAGATTAATTCTGTGTGTTAATGTCTTTCTTAGGGATATTACGATAATAAAATTCAATGTATTTACTTCAATCAAGGATCCAACAAGTACAATTTAATGTTGTCTCTGTAGTTTAATTTCGTTTACTATAACTACCTATATGTTCAAATAAAGATAAATTAAAATTACACTGGCATCCAATAATCATTGGGAAAATATAGATTTAGTGAATTAGCAATAACATTAAATGCACATAATGCAAACTAGTCTGTCTTTGCTTGTCTTTTCTTTATACTTATATTATTTATTATACTTATATATTTTGCGTTCTATCGACATATTATATGTACATTAGACATAAGATTTTAATCAAATTTTCAATATTTCTTTTATTATTTAATAAAAAGTAGCAAAAAACAAAAATGAGAAATGGAGAAAAATGACAATGAAATATACAATTTCCATAAGTAATGAAAAAAAACAGAAGTCATAATATATTTTATTAATATATTGCTATATCCGTGTACATACACACAAAGGCTACACACGCACACACAAACACAAAAGTGGATGTGGATTTACAATCCTTCTGATCTACACTGTTTCATAAATTTCTTCAAAATCACTTTCATATAATCTGTGTCAGCAATTTTTTTATTCCCGAAGACTATTCTTCATTAGACTGGAAACTGAAGGATACAAGATCCAGTTGTTCTGTCAAAGGGGATGAAATTACCAACTTAAGTTTCCGATTTCTTAATTGTGTGAAGTGGAGTTCATTATAATCCAAGCTCCATATTTCTTTGGATTATTTGAGCAAAAGATGTTCAGTTTCTTTCAGTTTCTGTCTACCAAATCCACTTACAAGTCTTTAATCGGCCCGAGGATATTCTAGAAGACATTTGCTCAAGGTGCCACACAAAACTGAACGCGGAAGCATGTGGTTGGGAAGCAAGCAAGCATGTATATATATATATATATATATATGCGTGTGTGTGTGTGTACACACGCACGCATATATATATATATATACGCATGTATGTACATACATATAGATACATATATGTCATAGAATTTGTAATGTACTTTGATAAAGTACTAAAATCTTGTGACAAATAATATTGTATATATAAAAAGCAGTTGTTATATCAAAAAATATGTGTTTTCAACACGCAAACATTGAATAAAATTGTAATAACATAAAAAATATCTCATCAACTATAATGTACTGAAAATAAAACATTCAGAAGAGAAAAATCATTCAGTAGTTTTGACTGTCTAAATGAGAGAAGAGGTGGCAACATGTCTTCAGAGAGAAGAATATTGATATCTCCCAACAATAATCAAATCTGATGAGGAGACCAGAAAATAAGCGCGTTTTTGTCGACTGCAGTGAAATATGATCCAGAATCAAATGTTCGAATGATTCATCTCAATATCGGTGACGCCCTTACACTCTTTTCAGTGTAACTTTTCTGTCTTCTCTACACAGACAGACACAGACATACATACACACACACAAACGAACAAGCACGCAGGTAGAAAGATATATATATATGCGTGTGTGTGTGTGTATATATATATGTATATATATATATATATATATATATATATACACACACACACACACACACCAATATATATATGTATATATACATACACAAATATATATATATGTATATATATATATATATGTATATATATATATATATATATATATATATATATATATATATATATATATATATATATATATATATATATATATATATATATACACACATATATATATAATGCAAGAGAGTTAGGGGTTGAGGATTCAACCCACTAAGCGATAGTATCTATCCAATATACTGCTCGGAGGGTACCCAATTATTGTTACACTAGTGTTAAACCAAGTGCAATAAGTGGATGCGTGTAAAAGGGGGTTATTTTACCCTAAATTTATATAGCAATAAGAAAATGGAGGAGAATATACGGTATCCATCGATTTGCAGACAGTGTATTCCGTTGATTAATTTGCTTATTTCATAACTAAAATGATAAAAACCACAATATATAGATGCTTATGACATACCATGTCATATTAACAATTAAGGTTACAAATACAAGTACATTTAGCAATTGGAGAATATACAGAAACTTACGACTGTTTCGGCCTAGCGTTGACATGCCCCACTCTATCTCTATAGCTCCTGTGCGCCGGAGTAATTAGCAGATGAAAATGATGTAATGGGGGTACATGCATGATTCGCTACGCCTCTTCAGAGATTCACAAAATGCAATACAAATATAAAAGAAAAATGAAAATAAAATAGGAATAAAGTAAAAATTAAAATAAATGAAGAATGAAAATATAAAAATATAAGGCACATAAAAAGCCTACAAACAGTATATAAGACCACATAAATAGTTTTAAACACTCCAATACACATGCCTGTGCCTGTTTACATAACGATACTTAGATATCTATGGATACAAAAGCATAAATGGACGAGTATATATGCGTGTCCAGATGTACATGAACATTTAGTGCCACCACATGTGAGGGGGAAATATATATATATATTCATTCCCTCATACATACGTACAACATATATATGTATATATATATATATATATATATATATATATATATATATATATATATATATATATATATATACATATATATATAGCATCTATTTATTTAATGCTATTAACTGCTAAATATCCTTTATTAATGAGAAAAGGCATAAATATTATTGGTTCCAAAACTGCGGCCTCTCTTTCAAATTTTCTATTAAAAGAACGAGTTATTGAAATCATGAATCTGTACATATGTACATGCCCGTATAACAAATATTTCTTTAATAACAGAATAATTAGGGAACCCACTGGTAAATTCATTATTTTTCAACTAAATGAAACACCGAGATCAGATCATTCTAAGATTATTTAGTGAAAACAGAAATTAAAATGTACTTTCATTAAGTAAAATGTAGAATAAAACAGAAGAAAACCCAATATAAAGTACATGAATAATTTCCCGAGAGTGTAACAGCAGATATCATTTGTACACGAATGATTTCAATAAAAACGTAAATCAAAACTAACTCAATGAATACAACTTAAACAAGAACTCTATTTAATTGCTGTAATTAGTTCTTGATTGCATCAATAAAACGGATTATCTCTTTTTAATCGGAGGAAATTTAATATCGTAGCATCATAAAACTACAATCTTGAACATTAAAATACCAGCGAGTAGAGTGAGTATACATGGGATGTGCATGCTTGTTTGTGTATGAGCGTGATGTGTTACGTATCTGTATCGGTATGTATGTACACACACATGCACATACATATCTACCATAGACCTTAAATGCACGCGCACACGTGCACACAAACACATACATACATTTTCATATTTCTATATATATATGTAAATATATATATATATATATATATATATATATATATATATATATATGTGTGTGTGTGTGTGTGTGTGTGTGTGTATATATATATATATATATATATATATATATATATATATATATATTTATATATATATATATATATATATATATATATATATATATATATATATATGTGTGTGTGTGTAAGTGTGTATGTATGTATGTATATATATAGATGCCTGCTGCCTTGCACATAGAATTATGTCAAAACTGTCCGAAATGGTAGATAAATAAGTGATGTCTAACTTTTTAATTCTGAATTAAGTTCGCCAAAATCATTTAAGATAGGGGCATAAAATTACTCCTTACATTCTCAGCTGTGTTGTGTAGAAATATGAGTTCTTAAACCTAACGTCTCTGAAGGCACTGTGATATCTTTATAAGTCCCTGTGCGGTTAATTCTATATTTTTTATACGCTATAATTTATGTTTATGTATATGTTTATGCTTATGTAGTCCAGTGTCGCCCCAACATTTGAGAGTGATTTTCCGGCACTTCCATCTCCTAATATTAATTAATACTACATATAGTATATATGTGTGTGTGTGCTTGCGTATCTCTAATAAGAAATGGTATTAAAAGTAGGTTACAATATGATAATTATTATTTGTAGTGTATATGGGTACTACTGATTGTGCGATTGAAATATTAAAAGGTAGACTGTATATATAAAAAGCAGTTGTTATATTAAAAAATATGTAATTAAAGTGGTAGAAAGTATGTATAATTAGAGTTGTTAAATCTATATAGAATATATTGGGGTGTTTATATCGGATGTATTGATATAATTATCATTTGCCAGAAAGGATTTTTTCTTTATATTTAGAAAAGATACACTTGTGTACATGTAAGCATTGGGAAATTTTCTCGGATCTATCACTTAAAATTTATGCATCGAAAATAAAATATTGTACGTCTCATCTAGGCAAAGTGAACAGGATTTGGCCGGTGGTTCGTACGCATGAGTGTTGCTTATAATTTTCCATTTAATTTTATAAGTCATATTGTTATCTTTTAGTTTCCAGATAAACTTACTTAGGCCCGGGCTATTTCGTTTTTTCACATTCCTAAAGGAGGTTTGATAGTTCGCATGTCTAGATTTCACATAACACGCGGTTGCTCAGAAATAATAGATATATTTGCCTTCTGTTCCAGCGGTAGCTTATCATACTAGTTTTTTTTACGTTTACAACATTTGTTAAAATTGCAATTTTCTTTAATCCTCATGCAATTCCAGACAGAATTGAAATGAGTTTCATCACTGAAGGATTAAAATATTTCCAGCAAAACAACTTTTTGGGCTTCGATGGCAATATTTACAAACTAATATCTGGGACGGCAATGGAGTAACGTTATTCCGACTTACGCCAATCTATCCATGGCATACCTGGAGGTCCAGATATATGAACAATCGAAAAGAATATGTGACTTGAACTTCCACAAATATCTAGTAGAAAACTAGAAACGTTACTTGAATGACTAGTAATATGGATGCACACATTTGAACAACTAATGGATTTCAAAAATCTAATCAACAGCATATACAATAATATTAACTTTACCATCCAAAGCAGTACAACTCACCTACCATTCCTGGATATACTAATCATCAAAAGATTGAAACAGATATTTACTACGAACAAACAGATTCTAAACAATATTTATTATTGTCTTCATGCCATCCCAAACACATAAAAATTAGTATCCGCTTTAATCTAGCAAGAAGAATCTGTTCCATTGTCTCAAACCATGGAACTCGCAATCAAAGACTCCAGCAACTAAAAGAGGGTAAT
The DNA here is from genome assembly GCF_046866305.1 of Octopus bimaculoides. Classification (NCBI taxonomy): domain Eukaryota; kingdom Metazoa; phylum Mollusca; class Cephalopoda; order Octopoda; family Octopodidae; genus Octopus; species Octopus bimaculoides. The sequence goes on along the minus strand of NC_142929.1, from coordinate 143,437,147 downwards.
ACTTAAACGACAATATTCATTAATGTTTATAGACAACGTGCAAAAGCAATAAATATCGAAGAACTAGGAAAATCGAAAAATCGCTCCAGATACATCCGGTATTCTACACTTTATTACAACACACATCCTAAGAAACGGAGGTTTACAATTTTATACACCAGAGCATCCCACTGCTAAAACAAGACACAAGAATGAAACAACCATTTGAAAAACACAAAATAGTCAATAGTAAAAGGCATTCAAAGTCGCTCAAAAATTTCCTCACAAGTGCTAAACTACATTCCACAACTCCTACAACAACAGTTAAAAAGTGTGGCCACCCTAACTGCGGGACCTGCATCACCCTTATTGAAGACACAACATGCAAATTCAATTCAGGATAGATTTTTATCGTAAGAAATCAGTTTACATGTTCTTCAAGGAATTTAATGTACGCTATGAAATGTCAAGGATGTAATGAAAATTACATAGTTTCAACAAAGCTTACTCTAAGATATATACTGACCACTCACCGACAACAAATACGAGTCCCCAGTACTAGACAGATTCCATTGTGTGGACACAGACATTTGTGCAAAAAAATAAGTCCCCCTGAATCCAAGTCTTACCACTCTACCTACGTTAAGTGAATATACTTTGATACAAAAGTACAAACCAAAACTTAATAAACTTTAACAGAGTACATGCTCAAATAAATATTCACACACAAAACACATTCTACACACTTATCATGAGGAGACCACGACGGAATAGAATGTACCAAAGCAATAAATATCGGCAACAGGTATGGACCCCAGTACTATTACAGAAGAAATACATCGAATCAATCATATATTACATGTGTTTCCTGTGATTATTCTATTTCCAGTCGTTTTCTTATAGTTCATATTTTATCTGAAAAAAAAAGAAATTTCTATCGATTGAGAAAGACAATGAGCTCTATTTTGCAAAGTTTGCTCATCATTTTTTGCTCCATAGTACAACAAATCGAGGTATTAACCACAAACGTACTTTAAACAAACATTGTATTTTCATGTTAAATGTTTATATAAATATAAATATGTATGTATGTCTATATATATGTATACACACACACACACACACACACACACACACATATATATATATATATATATATATATACATATACATATATAAATACATATATTTATACTTACACACACACACACACATATATTATATATACATGCACACACACACACACACATATGCATAAACGTTTATATTGAAAATACTTTTTAATTTCTTTTTCCAATTTATTGTTACTCATAATTTTTAATGTCTTCTCGTTCTTGATTTCCTTACACGTCTCATGAAACTTAACTTTCTCAATGATTTGAAATATATATAATACACACTCTCCACAGAAATAAAATTATAAGTTGTTTGGAAAATGCCAAATCTATTCTATGTATAGTTTTCAACATTTATATGTATTTCAATACTATTTTCTAAATTACTTTTTAAGGTAAAATAGATTTTTCATATTAATATTATAAGTTATATCTAAAATTGAAAACATTGTTGAACGTAATCATTTCTTGGCATTTCCATTTGAAATAGTTCAATATTAACATTGCAAGGACAATATTTTTGTTGTGAAGAACAACTAAATAACAACTTTCTTTTCTATATAAGGGAAACTATTTTCTTGATTGATTAGAAACCGGTAAAGTGTTTTGGGAAATTGAACACATATTGAGATTACTTCACTGTTTTTTCATACGCACACACATACAAACACAACCTATATACTCTTTCATTCCCTCAGACGACGTATCTTGCGGAGTTGGGGCCTGATGGGAACTCTGATTGACGAGTCACCTGAAATGGCCCGGGAAATCACCGACAATTGGTGAACGTAACAATGCGCTGCGCTGGTGCACGTCTCCAAACCTGATTGGATTTTACCCGACTTGGCTTATGTGGAGGTATTTGCAAATCCTAGAAGAATGTATGTCTTTTTGTCGCTTCTTTTGTTGTAGATTATTCGATGAATATGTTGCTTTTACCAACCCTTCAATAGGCAGTATCTTCAGCGGTTGACTGTCACTCAACAAAACACTGATTTAAAAGTAAATTCTGAATGTTTGCATGCTTGGCGTTACTCTTCTATTACTGAATGGTATGGGTTTGGAATTATGATTGCGAAAGCAGGTTGTACTCAGCTATATTCATATATAAATATTTCCATGCTCAGTTTTTTGTCATAGACTGCTATGTTGTTATTTCTCAGATCAATATTATATTTCCGATTCCAATATTTTTAAAATTGCATTCCAATAATGTTTGTTGCTACTAAGAAAAACGCATTTATGTATGTGTATAGCGTGTGTTTATGTGTATTGCGTGTGTTTATGTACGTGTCAGTATGTGTGTGCGTGCGTGCGTGCGTGCGTGTGTGTGTGTGTGTGTGTGTGTGTGTGGGTGGGTGGGTGGGTGAGTGTGGGTGTGTGTGTGTGTGTGGGTATGTGTGTGTGTGTGTTGCATACGACTAGTTTGCTAAATCCATTTCTTTACATATATTTTGTCAATATCTCGATTCTGCAGTAATTTTCCCCTCGCAATATCTCATTCTTCGACGATTTCCAATTGAGCGGATGCGGTTCTGTCCTTTACAGTTGGTTTTATTTTCTGTTATATGTTTTTGTGCATGTATAGGTTTGATGGGTGTTCTTTTGATAGTTCTTCCCTGGTAGCACTTTTCGCATATTACATATCGTGCAACTGTTGGTAAACTGAGATGAAAACGTTGATTAATATGATCAATGTTCCTTACGCATATTTCCGATACGTTACATCTCAAGCGCCAGATGACACCCAGTGATGCTCCTTTTTTTCTGGATCTGTTATTTTAATGAATTCTTTACGTGGATTTTCCACTAATTTTGTAATATTTTGGAATATCATAGTTGAATTTAATTTCTAGAAATTCATCGTAGATGATTAAATTTCAAGGCCTGGTACACTAGATCGAATATTTGTTGCTGCAAAGGGCTTTGTGGAGATGGTTAGAGTAAAATAGTTGAACATATTCCTGTTTATTAAGATATGGCCGCAATTTCTTAATTATTTGATGAAGGTAATTTTTATTTCCTTGGGTTATATGTAATATTCTACCTAAACTAATTAGTGTTTCGGTTGGTTTATCTGAGTCTGAAAAGTTTCAAGGAATTTATGAGTTGTTTCTTTTTTTCGAAATTCAAGGTCGGATCAGCATAGTAATACACACAGAGAAGTGTATACATACATACATACATACACACACATTATATACATACATGCATACATACATACATACATACATACATACATATAGTAGTGACAAAAAAGAAGAAGTTCGATTATCCCCACGTGGGGAGTTGTAATATATATAATAAATTAAAAAAGAAAAATGTACACACTTTACATAGTTTTTATATAATTTTAATATATCGACAGGTTTCCCTTTCGCTATTCATGATATTAAGGTTTACTTATTTGAATATGTATTTTCTTGATAAGAAATTTTTGTCCATGTCGTGCAGCAGAAGAACTCCTTGCTGCAGATTAGTACTTTTCTCTTGAATAACCGTATTGAGTCGTTCCATTTGTTGAACATAGAGTTCCACGTTGACCGTTTGGTTCCGTTCAAGCAATTCGTTATGGATAATCCCTTCCCAGTCCCACCATACGCACAACATCGTTTTAAGCGGATGAAGATCTTGTTTCACGCACGGTGTCGCTTGTTTACCGGGGCTAAGCCATTCTTTACGCTGCTTCATATTGATGTACAGGCACCATGTTTCGTCGCCAGTAACGATTCGTTAAAGAAATCGTTGCTTGTGTCCATGAGTTGAGCGGTGATGAGCAAGCAATCCAGCGGAGATTGTAGCTCGTTGATTTTTGTTGTTGTCACTTAAAGCATGCGCAACCCATGCTTTATACTTCTGAACCATTCCCATTGAGTGAAGATGCTTCTCTATAGCAGTGTGGGACCATTCCATTTTCTCTGCCAGTTCCCTTGTCGTTTGACGCGAATTTTCGTACAAAAGTTGGTTTAATCGCCTTTCATCGAACTCAACTGGACAGCAAAAATCAAAAAACAAAAAAAAACAAAAAAAAAACAAAGTAGATTCCAAAATGATTCAAAAATAGAATTCTCGAAAAAAAAAGATTCCAAAATTTTAAAACGCGATAAATTCAAACATTTAAAACAAAAGGGGTGGGGAACGTAGTTGCCAACCCAATATATATACGCACGAAGGGTGTCCATACAGTTTGTTTTCGCCTACGAAATCGATTGGTATGGCGTTGGACCGCCTGAAGCTTAAAAGACACCTGCCCGAGGTTGCCTGGTCGACATATGTCATTCTAACATGTCACATTTAGGGAAGATATATATATTTTTGCTATTTTTACCATCCACAAGAGGAAGTGCTGTTATTCTCTGCTCGTCTTATCGCTTCGTAAGTTTCATAGTTGATAACAGGAATGATATATTGTCAAATACATATACTTTTTTACTTGTTTCATATATGTGGACATCATCTTTATTGGTTAGTCCACAAATTGCGTATGCAATAAAGTCGATTTTAAGGAATGCTTATGTCAAAATATCTTTGTTTCTTATCATGAAATATCGTTCTGTTTTCCGTGCTAATTTCGACCAATATTTCTCTTGTTCCTTTGTGTAGACAAAATTTCCCTGTGCTCGTTATTTTTACTGCTTAAAATCAGTGTTTTACCTTTTACTATTTCATAGTGACATTTTAACGTCGATACCACTTTCTAAAGTAGTTACGTTTTACATATTTAAACGTTTTTGTCCAATCAAATCGAATGGGATTTTTCTGGCATTATAAATCTTTGTGGGGAACTGAAGTGTATAAATACATGTGTCTCGTATTCGCATATCATCGCTGCGTTTTATTTGTGATGCTGTGTTTCTATGTAATAAGCTTGATTAACTCCTGAATATATTTTAGGATGTTTTTCATGCTCTCATACTTTTAGATAGTTATGTGTGTTGCTTTGAATTCAGTTAGGAAAGTGGAATGGGAACTGTCTATCTACTGAAAGGTTTCATTTTAGCAACATAATTTCTTGAGAGAAACGAAGACTGGGGTTAGTGTATTTTGCGTATTTCAATTAAATTTAGTAATCCACAAGCTGTAAGAGAAATACATATGTATATATACATACATACATACATACATGCATGCATAAATACCTACATACATATATACATACTCACACATAAACACAAATATATACACAGTTATAACCTTTCCTCTAAACAATACTGTATTATTCACATATAAGAATTCGCAAGGTAATATATGAATGGAATATATTCAGTGTATTAACCCACACGCACACACACATACCCACACATGTACAAACGAATATGCACACAAAGAAAAAATGCACGCAAACACATAAACACGCATACGCGCACACCAATAAAGACACTCGCTTACACACACTCTAACACAATATTTTTTGTATTTGTACAGTGGTAAAGAGAATGGCATTATAGTGTATGTTGCACAATGTTTATAAACCATTGAAATTACTCAAAGAATTTTAAGAATTCTTAGTATTGAATAAATACGCGTATAGAATAACACTAGATAGTGTAATATACGCTAATGAAAGGAAGTGCGTCATTCTTAAAATGATATATGTGGAGAATATCTTGTTATACTTAATGCTTATGTAATCAAAATACATACAGAGATGGCCTTAAGTTGTTACACGATGGCATTTTAAAATTACGATTCAGTTGATTCATAATCGCCAATCAAATTTAATACATTTTCATTCCGTTGGTTTATAGTATCCAATATGGCCTTGCTATCACATGAGATGTATCTGTTATTTCCGATTGCAAAATAAGAATCTTCCTCGTTGAGCCGTTGTAACATGCAGGAAAATAGACCAGGGTTTTTGATGGCTTATATTTTAGCATATTCTAGCGTTGATATCGATGCTGTCTAGTCAACCATGTCAGACAGAAAAAAAATATCCGAAGCGTTCCAGCTGTGACAGCGCCTTCTTCATTACCATTCTTGACAACTAGATTTATGTCTCAGGGTTTCATTTGCTAAT
>NC_142929.1:143363533-143426033 GCF_046866305.1 Octopus bimaculoides | reverse complement strand
ATATATATATATATATATATATATATATATATATATATATATATATGTATGTATATATATAAATATATATATATATTGTAAATCCCAAAAATAACAGCAACAATACAAAAGATTCTGTGGTACACGTGTTTCAAGCTTTATATCAGTGTATAATTTACAGTACAAAGCTATCATCAGCCGCAAAAGTATTTCTCTCCCAGGAAATTACTTCACATCGGCGTTAAAGGAGGAAGAAAGGTGTGATATAAGAGGTGAAGATACTTTCGGTATTTTGTATAGTACTATATCTCGTATAATTCTCTATTTACACATAATTTCTTCGGTCCTTCGAAAACCGTGCATACCTTGCTGTTATTTTTCGGATTTCCAATTTATTCTTTCACCTCAACCACGAGCTGGCATACACAGGTACTTACAATTGTCAAGTGTTACCTCTAAACTTTACTTTACCTACGTAAATATAAATGCATATATATATATATATATATATATATATATATATATATATATATATATATATATATATATATATATACATATATATATACGTATAAGTAGGGATGACCACTAAATGGACATCCATTACGCTAGAAATAGATCATCTACGATCTGAACACAAAGTAAAGATTGTTCTCAAGAGAAATTCAGCAAACCGGTCTACGATTAACTCTTTATTTTCTATATTTTCATTTGTTTTGCTGCTGACGCTCTGGTGTTTGCTCAATTTGTCTTCAGAACAATCGTTTCTTTGTGGTCGGTTCGTAGCTGACCTATTTCTAGCATAATGGTTGTCCACTTAGTGGTCATCCATTCTTATACGTATGTAATACAACTTTTCTGAATTTTCAGATTTTTATATATGCTAGGCCACTGGTTTTAAATTGGTGTTAATCAAATTAGCATTCAATTTATTATTTAAATTATTTAAATTTACACACACACACACACACACACACACACACACACACACACACATACACATATATATGTATGTTTGTGTGTGTGTGTATCTATGTTTATATATATATATATATATATATATATATATATATATATATATATATATATATATATATATATATATACACACATACATATACTCTTGCTTTTTTACTTGTTTCAGTTATTTGACTGCGGCCATGCTGGAGCCCCGCTTATATTAGAGCAAATCGACCCTAGGACTTATACTTTGGATCCCTAGTACTTATTCTATCGGTCTCTTTTGCCGAACCGCTATGTTACGGGGACATAAACACACCAGTATCGGTTGGCAAGCGATGTGTGGGGGGCAAACACAGACACAGACATATATATATATATATATATATATATATATATATATATATATATATGCACACACACAAAGAAACACCCACACTTACATAAGCATACCTATGCAACCATGTATATTGTTTATGTGTATTTGTACAGCAGTTTTTAGTATGCATTCGTATGTATCTGATATGAGAGTGTTTTTGTGATAAATCGGTCTTCGTGTTGCGTCAAATATTTCAGCAAGCTTAACTGTAAACCTGTCACCTTTCCCAACTGCGCAAATACAGCTGGTTAACAGCAACTTGAAAGGGACACTAACATACATAATATTTTTTCTTCAGTAAATTTTATTTCTAGCAGCAAACCCAAGACAAATTGATTTTCTTTTGGCATATATTGACTGCGGTCCTTGACCCAATATTAATTTAAACCGTATCTACCAATTTTCTGCCAATTCCCATCTACAGCTTTCGTATGAATTACATGAATTCTTCCCCATAAGAGTCTATGAACACGTTATCATAAGGCACAAACAGTGGGTAAAACAGTGTTCTGGCTAGTCCTTACAAAATGAGATATGAAAGTCTCACTTGAACGCACTTTATTTTGGGAAGAATGTGACGATCCACACCACATGTAGGATGAAGGCTGCAGCATATATTCTCTTTGTATAATCCGCAAATATTTTCCCATATTAATCTTGTAGGTTCAATTAACCTGAAGATATGGTATGTATCCTTTGTAAACCTTTGTTTTTTAACATGATAAAGGAATTGCGCCAGCTTTAAGAAAATGAGGCGAGTGCAGATATAGCTATATCAGTCATTCATTTACCTACGAAATCCTATTTCCTCAGACGTGTTAACCTTACAACTAAAATGTCATCTCACCTAATATCCTAAGCATTTTAATATCTAGGAAGAACGATGAGAACTGCATATGAGAATGAACCGTTGATCAAGGAATGCAAATGAAAATGCTAGCGATATTTATGCATTTAGGAACTTGCCAAACAGAATCGCCGAACTGTCAGCCTATTTCTTACCAAAGTTGTTTGTAAATACTTACTCACTTTGCTATAGAAAAGACTTACACGGACAGTAATATAATAACAGTGCTCTAAAAAAGTATTTTCAATTAGAACTAAGTTAAGTTGGATAAATATTTATATACATAAGCCAATTATGGCAGATAGCTAGTTTATTATATTGCTCGTGTAACACATTCATATGCATTTAATCATTTACTGTGCTACAAAGAATATCGATAAAATTTAAACCAAAACACTATATACAGACAGATCACAATATATATTCTATCTAACATAGTATAAAAGACGAAAGCACGTCATTATTTCAGGTCAATGCTAGTATCATTTTTTGAAAGAAGTTGAAAACAGAAGCGCATTTTTGATGTGTTTATATTAGTCTAGATTAGTCAAGGTTATGCTATCACATCGACACTGTATCTATGATTAACGCCTGACTATATTCCAAGGTGTATTTGATCACTACTATATTGATGAGTAGCTTATTGTATATATTAAAGCATTACAATAACAATTGTTAGTCGAGTTATATTAGATTATATTTTCACTGGAAATTCTCAAGTGAATAGTAAGTTATCTTGAAATAACTGATGATATAAATTCTTTTGCGCTTTATGATAAAATATAGTATAATAACACGAAAGTACGACATTATACCGAAAAATTATATAGTACGGAATTTCAGATCTAGAGTTGTATATCTACTAATGATATAAAATATCTCTAAAGGAAAACTAATAGGTTTCATCATAAAATGATTTAAAATTGAAATAGTGGTGTCCTGAAAATGACATGTTCAGGGATGATGTATGAACACCGAGCAACACCTAGTCCTTTGGTAATGATACATACATACATATATATATATATATATATATATATATATATATATATATATATATATATATATATATATATATATATATATGCGCGCGTGTATGTGTGTATGTGTGTGTGTGTGCGTGTGTCCATGTGTGTGTATTTATATATGTACGTATGTGTGTATGTATTTCATTATTCATGTAGAGTCATATGAAAAATATGTAGTCTCTCTCTCTTCAATTCTCAATCAAAACAATAAAAAAGAAAATAAAGAACTTAAAAGCGATTCTCGTTCACTTTCTCACTCTCTCTCTCTCTCTCTCTCTCTCTCTCTCTCTATCTATCTATCTATCTATCTTTCTATCTATCTTCTTCACTGCCATTACGTAGCAACCTCTAGTGAACCGAACTCGTATATATGAGTGTGTGGGTGTATGTGGTATGTGTGTGTGTGTGTGTGTGCATGCATGTGTGTGTGCATGCATGTGAGTGTGCAAGTGCGTGTGTATGTTTAGTGGTGTTAGGGGCGGTGTGTGTGCGCCATGATTGTAATTCGGTGGAATGTTGCACTGTGGAGTAGAAACACTTGCCTATTTTACGAAGTTTTCTTTTTCTTCTAGAAAATAATTTTGTCCGTTAGATTTATTTCAAAATATACCCCACTGCAGAGCACAATGAAGCGTAATGTTCTAATCATCCTTAATGTCCTTAGTAAGAGAGGAGAGGATGAATTATCATTCTCTATAGATCTTATCCAAACATTTAGAACAAACTGCTGTTGCGACTCTTATATTGTTTTATCGTACGACATAATGGCGTTTTTAAACGATGAATATATTTTGCTTGACAGCAAATGGCTTCTTAAACATTGCGTACGATTAAAGTGAGGTCAGTAAAAGGATTAACATTGAAACAAATATTGAATGTCATTCAAATTAAATTATAAATTATAATCTACATATGAAAGGATAAAAAGCATACTTTCTAAAGTAAGTATAGAAATAGATTTCGGCATACATCATTGCTACACAGAATTTTTGTTAAAGATTGATGGCACTAACACTTGCTTGAAATGCATGTGCGATCAATCTGTAACAGATCTAAGAGCAAGAACCCCGTTATCGGACAATGTATATATTTTGATTACGCAATTCACTGACCGTAAGGTTTTTCTATCTTCAATTTAAAGGGAGGTCGTATGCCTGCAGCCTGGAAGGTATTTGTAAGCCATTTAGAACACACAAAAACCGTTAGATTCAGTTCAACATTTAAATTTAATGAAGTGAATCTAACGGTTTTTGTGTGATTTAAATGGTTTATGAACACCTTCCACGCTGCAACTGTTTTTGCATGTATATATATATATATATATATATATATATATATATATATATATATATATATATGTATATATATATATATGTATATATATATATATATATATATATATATATATATATATATATATATATATATATATGTATATATATATATATATATATATATATATATATATATATATATATATATATATATATATATATATATATATATATATATATATATATATAGGTGCAGTTGTAGGTGGTAAGTAGCTAGCTTCCGGACTTGAGCATTAGCTGCTTCCAGTTGAACCAAAGTGGATACTGTGTTTAACGCTGTCCAAAATTGAAAATGTGTGAAGTCGACCGAGGTAGGTGGAATTGTTTTTTGAGCTGTGTGTATTTTATTGTGTTCCAATTTTTTTTCAGTAAATTTCGTATAGCTCTGGGCAGTTCCGTTTGCTTTCGGCGGCTTTAAGTTGTTGCTCATTTAGTGAGCAAATTGTGTTCCGTGAAAACTTTTTGTGTCTCACCTTGCGAGAATTGTTGTTTTTGTGGACGTATCTCGCCTCCCAAAAAACTTGTGAAAATTCTGCTGCTGTGGCCCTGGATTACCTTTATTGGAATACCTTTACTGGAATACTTTTATTTTGGAGTACCTTTATTGGAATACCTTTATTGGAATACATGTGGGTATTGCTGGTGGCCGGAATTGTGTTGCTGTGACTTAAACTGTCTTCCTCCTTTCTTTTTCTCTGCTCTGTCTTTTTGTTCTTTTGTATTTAGTTAGTTTTTTGTGAACTTTTTTTTTAACTTGTTTGTGAACTATTTTCTGAACTTTTTTTTTTTGAGCATGGCAAAAAAGGGCAACACTGTCTTGGAGTGGGAACTGTGCCCGCCCAAGCAGTGGTTGGATGAAATGGAGGAAATAACAGTGACGCTCCGAACCTACTCAAAGGTGTTGGATAGCGTCACTGTCTTTCCTCAAACTGTTATTGGAAAGGAACATATGAATGTGAATGCCGACTTTAAATATATTTCAAGGGGAGTCGAATATGCAACCGTGTGGTTGCTTTTTGACTCCCCGAGTGAAGCACGCAAATTTGCGAGTGGGCACATTGAGCGCAAACAAATTTTGTTTCTGCTCACATATTGTGGACAAAAAATAACGAGGGCTTGGGTCTGCGGGTTGCCGCCTGGAATAAAGCCCGAGTGGATAGAGGATTCTTTCCGCCGGGGTCTGGGCGGCACCGGAACCAAGCTCCTCAATGTAAAAATTTTGCCAGCAATTGACTGGGAGGGGTCAAAAGCGGTGTTGACCCTTTCGTCCCAGTCGATGGCGAATCTGGTGTTTCCAGACATTTTAAGGACGGCTCAGGCAAGGTATCCAGTGATTTTTGAAGGACGCCCTCCTAAATGTCACAAGTGCCTTGAATCCGGCCAGTTAAAAAAGAACTGTCCCAAGGGCCGAGTTAAGGCCTCTGAGCAGAGGGAAAAAGAGAATGTGTCCTCCGCCTCACCATTGGAGGGGGAAACGAAGGAAGTCGTAGAGGCGGGGGCCTCCACGCATAGAAAGAGGAAGGTGAACAACAGTGGTTGCTCACCAGGAGAAATAGAGGTTGCGGGAAAGAAGGAGGACACCTCGGGTGTTCCGAAAGATGCCCCGACCCCCGCAACAGGTAAAAGGAAAAAAAGAAAAGGAGAAACGGGAGACGGTCGGCGGACGTGCCACCGACCGAACCCGTTGCCCCTCCGTTGGGAAGTGTGCCACCGGATCGGGAGGCTCCGTCAGTGGGATTTGTGACACTGACAGAGCAGGTTGCGGCCCCTCCCGGTGATGAGGAAACGGAGTATATCTTCTGTTACCTCAAGGGAGGGCCCGTTGAAAAGTGTCTGGATGATCTATTTGACCGTGAGCGTTACGACTCGGTATTAATAGACCATCCACGTTGGCTTCCGCAGGTGGCTGCGGAGGTCTTAAATCATAGTGAAGTCATGGAGGTCGAAAAGACCTGTCAAAAAGAGGATTTTATTTACGCTCTTCCGGGCTTGCCACTGCGAGATCTCCTGATGGTGACGAGACACTTGCTTGGAGGCCCGGATGAGGAAGATTAGATCTTTAGAAAGAATTTTTATTGAACTTTATTGAACTGCCATTGAATTTTTGACTTGTATTGAACAATGTTTTCGAGGTGTTATCGATCGGCGGGCTTCGGTGCCTCTCTCATTTTTATTCACCTTTTGTTATCATCCTCATCACATTTATGTCTTTGTCCAGCCCGCAGCTTCCACTCTATGTACAACCCTTGTGGCTAATTCAATGAAATAATGTAGCTTGCTTACCAACCACATTGTTCCGTGTTCAGTCCCACTGCGTGGCACTTTGGGCAAGTGTCTTCTACTATAGCCTCGTGAGTGGATTTGGTAGACGGAAACTGAAAGAAGCCCGTCGTATATATGTATATATATATATATATATATATATATATATATATATATATATATATATATATATATATATATATATATATATATATATATATATATATATATCGTGCTACCGATACATTAAGAAGTCACTTCTAGCGAGTTTATATGTTTACATTAATCTTTTCTGGATCGATAAATGAAATTCTACTTTCGTGTGTTTCTCTAGAAATATAGCTAGAGTGACAGACGGAATTTTAAAATATATATGTTCCGCCTTTTTGGTATCAAATCACACTTCATTGTGTGATTGGGATACGAAACCCCTCACTCGGTTTACGATCAATATCTATCCCCTGGTTAAGGCGGCATTCTGACAGAATCGTTAGCACGCGGGAAAAATGCTTAGCGGCTTTTAATCCGTCCTCATGCTCTGAGTTCAAATTCAACTGAGGTCGATTTTGGTGTTGATGGTTTTGGGATCGAAAAATAAGTAGCAATTGAGCATTGCTGGCGAGATAAACCCGCTCTCCCCAATTTACTGGTATTGTGCTAAAATTTAAAACTAACACCTTTCACATCGTTACTTCTTAAAATTTTCAAGATAATTGAATCTTTCGAATCAGGTGTCCTGTTTGGAGTTACTTCCTTGATTCCTATCTTTTTTTGTGGCCAAAATTTTCCCGATAAAACAAAGACAGTTTACTTGTTAGCTTTCAGGATAAATATAATCTTAATTGTTACATGAAAGAATGTTCAAATTGTAAGTCCCATTCCTTCATCAAGTATGCTTATACTGTATTCTTTTATTATTTCAGTATTCTTTTACTTGTTTCAGTTATCTCACTGCGGCCATGCTGGAGCACCGCCTTTAGTCGAGCAAATCGACCCCAGGACTTATTCTTTGCAAGCCTAGTACTTATTCTATCGTTTATCTTTTACCGAACCGCTAGATTACGGGGCGGAAACACACCAGCATCGGTTGTCAAGCGATGGTGGGGGACAAGCACAGACACACACACACACACACAAACACACACACACACACACAAATACACACACACTCGCACACACACACACATATATACGACGAGCTTCCTTCAGTTTCCGTCTACCAAACTCATTCACAAGGCTTTGGTAGAAGACACTTGCGCAAGGTACCACGCAGTGGGACTGAACCCGGAACCATGTGGTTGATAAGCAAGCTGCTTACCTCAGAGCCACTGCTGCTAGATTTATAAGTTTCCTTATTTGAAACTTGCATTAATAGTTTTTGAACTATACCTATTTAACTTTATTAAATATTCAATCCTAAGAAGAAATTTATTCCTTAGTTGGAATGTATACCTTCGATCATAGATGCCAATGAAACTACCTTAACAAAACTAAACGTCAGATATTTGAAGATAACCGACATCACATTATACTGCTGTGGACATAATTGAATACACTTTAATATTTTTAACCTAATCCCTAATGACAATTATATAGATTATAAAATTGCATGTAGAATACTATAACATAGTTTTAATCACTGTGTGGTAAGAAGCTTGCTTCCCAACCACATGGTTCCGGTTTCAGCCTCACTGCGTGGCATCTTGGTCAAGTGTCGTCTACTATGCCTCGTGCTGACCAAAGCTTTTGTGAGAGGATTTGGTAGACGGAAATTGAAAGAAGCCCGTCGTATATGTGTGTGTGTGTATATGTGTGCGTGTGAGTTAGTGTGTGTGTGTGTGTGTGTGTGTGTGTGTGTGCGTTTGTGTGTCTGTTGCTCCCTTCCTCCAGCATCGCTTGATAACCGACGTTTGCTATGTTTAAGTTCCCATAAGAATACATTAAATGTTCTTGGTTCCTGTTGCATAATTGTGTCTTCTAAGAATTTTCAGCGCATCTACTACCTGTTCTACTTATGGTATTTTATTTAACAAATATATTAACCGTAGATTAAACCCTGGCCGCAGTCAAATGACTGAATGAAGTAAAAGAGTAAAAGAGTAATTGCCTGAATTAGATTATAATATTGGTATTGCCACAGAATTTGCCACTTGGACAGTAATTTTGGTAGAATGGGTAAGTCGATTACATCGACTCCAGAGTTGAACTGGTACTTTATTATCAACCCCAAAAGTACGAAAGGCAAAAGTGAACTCGATGGAATTTCAACTGAGAACGTAAAGACGGACGAAATGGTGTTAAGCATTCTCCCCGACGTGTTAACTATTTTGCCAGGTCACTGCCTTGGGTAGATTATAATAATGCTTGAAAATATTATAAAATATAAAAGCAATGAACATATAGAATTTATAATCGTCATGTCGTGTGTAATATATCAGTACACAACATACGGTTAAAATATGTGTTAAATAAAGTATCACAAGTAGAAAAGATAGTGGATGCGCTGAAAATTCTTTGAAGACACAATTATACAGCAGGAACCAAGGACATTTAAAAATGATTGTACGAGTAAACCTTAGAAAAGTGTTTCACTAAAAAATTATATGTTTTGAAGTAGGCTTTTAGAAGATTATTTGCGAAAATTTCTAGAGCGGAAAAACAATTTCCTTGCATTTCCTTAAGACGAAAAGAGGAAACGCAGTAGAAATCTAACAACAGCATGTATATATATATATATATATATATATATATATATATATATATATATATATATATATATATATATATATATATATATATATATATATACACATATATATATATATATATATATATATATATATATATATATATATATATATATATATATATATATATACACACATATATATATATATATATATATATATATATATATATACATATATATATATATATATATATATATATATATATATATACATATATATATATATATATACACATATATATATATATATATATATATATATACACACACACATATATATATATATATATATATATATATATATATATATATATATATATATATATATATATATATACATATATATATACACATACATACATAAATGCATATATATGCATGTATGTTTGCCCATGTATGTGTATGTACATGTATATACGTATGAATATATATATGTATGTATATCTATCTATCTATCTATCTATAAATCTATCTATCTATCTGTATATATATATATATATATATTTTTTTTTTTTTTTAAGTTTCAGCTTAGAGCTGCGGCCATGCTGATGCACCACCGTGTTGCTACGCTGTTATTAAAGGGAGCCTCTTACAATATGTGGCACTTGGTGAAGAATGGAGTTTGATTTAGCAACCCTCATTTGCACTTCCTGCCGCGAGGTAGTTTCATCTGGGACTCTCAATGGGAAGAGGTCCAGCTTTGATTTAAAAACTCCTACATCTACTTTGTGCAGATCCCTCAGGCACTTTGGGAGAATAATAAAAAGCTGTGGGCCCCTGAATCCCAAGCTTTTGCAGTAACTGGTCCTGAAGCGCGATGGCATTGCTGGGATATTTGGCACTATACAGTGTCGTCCCGTTCTGACATTGGTGTAGCTTTCAATGCCAAAATTTGGCACAATTCCTTCCAGGGTCTTCCAGATGTATATTACTGCATATCTCTCCCGCCTTCTCTCCAGGGAGTAGAGTCTTAGCTGTTTCCGCCTTTCCCAATCTTCTTTGTGAATCTCCTCTGGATTGCTTCAAGGTCTGCTGTTGATTTCAGACTGGTGGGTGACCACAGCTGTGAGCAGTAATCCAGGCGGCTGAGGACGAACGTCCTCCAGAGGATCATCATGGTTTCCTTATCTCTGGTTCTGAATGTTCTCAGGATCCATCCAGCCAATCGTCTGAACTTTGTTGCCATTCTGGTAATGTGCACTTGGAAAGAGGTATCATCACCCATGTCGATACCCAGGTCTCTCATTGATTTAGGTTCTGGGATTGAAATTCCCTGTGGACCAGTGTACCCTGTAAGTTTCATATTCAGTCTTGGACATTGGTAGCGCAGGGCTTGGAATTTTTCAGCATTAAACTGCATATTATTGTCCTCAGCCCATCTGTAAACTGAATCCAATTCCTGCTGCAGGTGTGCAACATCTCTGGAGTTCTGTATTTTCTGCGAGACGTTTGTATCGTCTGCGTAGATTGCAAGAGTGGCTATCCGGGCACTTGAAGGCATGTCTGAGAGAGCGACTATAAAAAGCAATGGTCCCAAGACAGTGCCCTGTGGAACACCGCTCATTATTTGTGTTTTCATAGAGGTGGCTCCATTAGCCACTACTGCCTGACGTCTATCTTTCAGAAAGTCATGTAACCACTCTCCAAGTTTTCCAGCTATCCAAAGATCACGCAGTTTGTGGCATATCACACCATGATCCACTTTGTCAAAAGCTTTTGCAAAATCAAGGTATATTACGTCCACATTTGAGGTGTTGAGTAACTGCCTCAACACCCAGTCGTAATGTTGTAAGAGCTGGGTCAGGCAGCTCCTACCTGGTCGAAAGCCATGTTGGGTATCACTCAGCAATTTATTTTCTTCAAGGAATGCGATCAGTTTTCCTCTGATTATCCTTTCCATGACTTTGCTGATGTGTGAAGTCAGAGAGATAGGCCTATAGTTTTTGGCATCTGTTCTGCTTCCCCCTATATGGATTGGGCATATTATTCCCTCAGGGCCAGCAGTTGAGTTTGTGTCCAATTCATGTATAGCTAGTAGTACATCTTCTTCGCTAATGTTGATGTATTCCATCGTAACTGCCTCACTGGTTATAGGGGAGGTAGCAAAGAAGTCCACTGGTTTGTTCACTTGTCTGTGCTCCAATGGAGTGGTGAAGACACTTTTGAATTGCTCATTCAGTACCTCACTGATCCTAGTTGGACTGTCTGTGAGGGAGCCATCCTTTTCGAAGAGGGGTCCAATATTGCAGCGTACTGAGGTTGTTTATTTGCGTAATGAAAGAAGGCCTTTGGGTTTAACTTAATGTTTTTTTATAACCCAGGCTTCTTTGTCTGCTCTCTCCTTCACATAGGATTGTTGCAGCCTTTTTTCGATCTCCATCAGAGTCGTTTTTAGGCGGGACCTTTGGCCATTCTTAGGATGCTGGTTGAGTCGATTTGCAACTTTTGTCCGTCGTCTCATGAGGATCTTCCTCTCCCTTGGAATCTTGTTCCTATTTGTTTTGGCCTTGTGCTCTGGGACATATTTCTGGCTTATGGCTTGCACAATAGACATGAAACATTCTAGTTTCATGTCAATGTCTGGTGTGGAGAGACATTTTGGCGAATCCTCTCTGAGGATCTCTTTCTGAATCGATTTCCAGTCCGCTTTGTGGAAGTTCAGATTGGAGAGATTTTGGGTGCTTCCTTTAGGCTGTATGTCTCTGGTTTCTTTTGGCCCAAACATAGACAGCTCTATTATGTTGTGATCCGAAACTAATGTTGGCGTCACTTTCACATCATGAATGATGTCCGTATTGTTCGTGAAGCAGAGATCTAGAATGTTATTCGCTCTAGTTGGTCTGAGAACAGTTTGCTCCATGAATAGGGCATTGGTGAGGTTGAGCAGGCATTCCACCTGTGCCTGCTTGCGATAAGTCATTCCTGAGAGTATGAGACCTTCGGGCCATTTGACGTTGGGGAAGTTGAAATCACCCATTAGAAATATGGTCACATGGTGTTCCAGTTTCATGAGGATTTCTTTAATTCTAGTGAGGGAATCTTCAAATTTGCCTATGTGGTTTGGAGCATCCGGTGGGCAATATGCATAACTAGGGTGTCGCATACCGAATTTGAGTATGACAGTAAGACCTGGGGTGTGAGGTCATCACGGATGTATACAGCAACTCCACCATGGCTCCTTTCCCTTCTGTCTGTTTGCAGTATGACATATTTTGGTACGTGTACTTCTGCATCCTCTATATCAGGGCTGAGGTGAGTTTCCATGAGTGCTATGCATAGGGCTTGATTGCATGCAGCAAGGTCTCTCAGGAAAGAAATTTTGCTTTTATTATTATTATGCAACAGGCCCCAATATTTAGTAAAAATATTGGCGTGATGCCTGTGCAGGCGGTTAGGGCAGGCCATCCCATGTCTGTTGGCTGTGGTGGTGTTGCGCAGTGGGGGGCATATATATATATATATGTGGTTGAGATCATTGATCTTTGCGAATTTGAATTCTAGACATTCAACAAGGTTGTTTATTTCCATTTGCTTTAAAGACATTTTGGTGCCTAACTTTTGGCACTTTTTGTTTATCTTTGATTAAAATGCCCAGTCTTGAGTATTCAGTCTATTTCTTCCTGCGAATTGCCTCTACGCTTTGTCTGCTATTGTCGGCAATGTGAATTTGCCAACACACGTATTCTATTAATTCAAAATTGAATAAACAATTGTAAAATGAATGCAAAATATATTATTCGACTCCAGGATATGAAAGATAAATTTACAATAGGCACTTGAAATATTATTATATTTTCTAAGGATGACTTTCTGTATATGCTTATTGAAATATCAGAATAATAAAATTATAGTATTTGCTTTTACAATTACGGAAGAATGAATTTTATTTGTTAATAAAACTACATATATATGAAAGTAAATATTTTGTTTCCATCATATTATCTTCGGATATATTTTTAATACCAAAGGATTTACAAAGAGAGATAACTGATGAATTATTTTGCAGTAAATATTTATCAATAGAAATATATGATGTTTATCATAAATAACGTTGGAAGGAATTATTATTAAAATATAATTCTATAATGGTTACTTAATTCGATTTAGACATCTAAAATTAATTTCCTCTCCCGCATTTGCAGCTATGATTTAAAGTATATTAGAATTTCGCCCAGTATAATATTGTTAGTTAACCTCCACATAATCAAAGCTAATGAGATTTTAAATCTGTTTGTATTACATATGTTAAAAATAACTTAAATATTCGTTGTCATAATTATGGCACCTCTGAACAATTATTGACTCTGATACACAAACATATACGTGATTCAGAGTCTGTATGTATGTATGTTATGTATGTGTGTATGTATGTATGTGTGTTATTTCTTTACTACCCACAAGGGGCTACACACAGAGGGGACAAACAAGGACAGACAAACGGATTAAGTCGATTATACCGACCCCAGTGCGTAACTGGTACTTATTTAATCGACCCCGAAAGGATGAAAGGCAAAGTCGACCTCGGCGGAATTTGAACTCAGAACGTAGCGGCAGACGAAATACCGCTAAGCATTTCGCCCGCCGTGCTAACGTTTCTGCCAGCTCGCCGTATGTGTGTATGTATGTGTGTATGTATGTATGTATGTATGAATGTATGTATGTATGTATGTATGTATGTATGTATGTATAATTCAGCTAAATTTGAAAATTGTGAATTTCAGTGTTTGTGAAGACATTTGAGCCTGAGTTTAAATCCTATTTGGTTAACTCTGCCTTTTATCATTTTAGATACATGAAACAATATACAACCATAATACGTTGGCGTGTGAGAATTAAAAGGTCACTACACAAAATAAATTGCGTCAATTGTTGCAATACTTTAATATACGAGTACGTAGTCAGGTGCGGTAAAATTTTCAGTATCTAGGGGAGGGGTGTTCTTTTTAATATACCCCCCAACATTTATTCACATGTGTATTCTCATATATAAAATCTCTAAGTAAGAAACAAATAATATCTCACAAATATTACCAGTGCCTCATCCATGACATGCTGGAGAGCACAGTATGTCGTGCATCTCTCTCGGACTAAGTATATATAAAATGTTATAGGTTACTGATAAGAATTTATCAATTTGGTCAAAATACTGCTTAAGCCCTTCGCTAATACAGCTAATACAAATACGCCAGTCTAACAGAAACGTCCTTTTATTGGTATAACACTCCAGGTAATCCCTAGGCAAGATAAGAAATGATATTCCATCTCTGGCGATGGACTTCACCTTAGGATTTTCTGGAGTGCCAATTAGAAAACATTTTGGTTGCATTACGAAGTTAATATGGTATCTCTTCACAGAGTAATATTCATGAACAGGCATAACTAATCAACAAATTTCACCGTAGGATGACCACAATAGGAGTTTGTGGGAATCAAATTTCAATACCTTATGTTGACACTATTCAACCACGATAAGAGAGAACAATAAACTAAGGCTGATGGCTGGAAAATAGTGACTGAGTTCCATGTAAAAACAACAAGGAACTATTCCCCTACCCATTCCTTCCTTTATTTCCTGGCTTCTTCTCGCTTTCACTGTCTGTCTGTCTGTCTGTCTGTCTCTCTCACTATCTTCCTGTTTTTCCTTTTATTCTCTTCAATTTCGTTTTCTCTTCGCGCCCCTTTTCTTATCATTATTTTGTTTTCATTTCTGTTGGCACTTAACATGCTGACTCCGAAAACAATTGCATTTTCAACGGTCGGCCACTCTTTTTCAATCGATTAATCGACAGAATAAGTAAACGAAACGTGAATGCATATCAGAAGCAGCTATAAATCTACAATGCACAAATAAATACTTGTATAAAAGCCATTATTTATGCCTCATATACAAGTCTCATATATGTATGTATGTATATATATATATATATATATATATATATATATATATATATATATATATATATATATATGTGTGTGTGTGTGTGTGTGTGTGTGTGTGTGTGTGTGTGTGTGTGTGTGTGTGTGTAAATTAAATATAAGGATAAAATCTATATAAGATTTTATCAAGTAGCCAGCGTGTAAAATCAATTAAGGTAAACATTTAATATTAAGTATAAGTATATAATTTTAAAAAAAAATCCCTTATTACATTAAGGCGTATTACAATAAGTAAATGGACGCTAAAGTCAAGCTACTTTATCAAAATAAACACAAGCGCTGAAGACGAGGAAATGAACAAATAAAAAAATTATTTTCAAAAGGTCAAGTTGCATATCGAAACGATTTCATGGTTAGTGCTGTAGCATGCTCTCCACCCGTCAGTGCAAAACATAACCAGAAATATATAAGTATAAACACTTATACGTACCATATGAACACAACGTATCCACAGATCATATACAAACGTTCACACTTATACATCCATGACATGATTTCTATCTTCTTCATTTCATCCACTTGTGTATAACCACAATAATTCAGCACTGATTACATTCCTGTTTAATATTTATCAATTAGATATAAGGATAAAGTCTATATAAAATTTTGTCAAGTAGCCAATATAGATCTATACCAATAACTTTGTAAACAAAACCTTTTTCATACGATTTTAAGTAGCAACTCTATCATTTGATTTACTACACTGAATGATTATCTCAAGTACATGACAAAAGTTGAAAATAAAGAACGCTTAGTAAAATCTTTTAATAATAAAAAGAAATAGTAATAATGATAATAACAATGGTAGTGGTGGTGATGGTGATAATGATAAGAATAAAATAATAATAATAATAATATTAATAATAATAATAATATGCTGCAGCTGCTAATACTATAACTACAACTATTATGATAGCTCAGGAATCTGAGGCCCAACTACAACCCTTACCACTACCACAACCCCTGCTACTCTTGCTGTTGCTGCTACTACACATAAAAGCAATAATATCAATGATATCAGTAGTCATAATAATAATAGTTATGAAAGGAAACGGGTGGAGCCTCCCATGGTCTGATTGTTAATACATGGTGTCAGAATAAAAACAGTGTTAATCTCGCAACATGATATTTGCTACCTCATATGAGTGACAATGAAAAAACAAAATATTGTGAATAATGGTGGTACTGAAACCGAAGCCAATAATAGTGACAGAGTTGCAACCGGCAGGCTCAGAAATTCTGGTCTGGCTCCAGCCAGTCGATATCCGGAAAGGGAACACCACACACGGCGTAGATGGAACAAGCAAATTAATGCTATGGTCATGGTGTGTTACTAACTGAGCAGCCCGGTAGATGAAAATGGTGCTCAAATTAGAGGTTACCGACGACGTATGTATGATCATTGGAGAGAACAGAGATAGTTTCAACTCACGGAACATAGACTATGTGATCAAGCTAGAGCAATAATAAAAGAATCGTTCGTTCACAGAAGCTATCAAAAGACGGGTCTTGGAAAATAGCAGCAGATATAAGAATAAAAATACAGTTCTTACTAATAAGAGTAATCTCATAGCACAGGAAAAGAGCAGTGGTAGTTTACTTGATGAGAGACATATAGTTGATCTAAAAGAAGACAATAAAACTAATGGTGACATGACATGAACAAAAGGCAATTTACAACAAAATATAGGCAACACTATTGGAGAACGATAGTGACATTATTTGCAACCTTAAAATGGTCAAACCGATGGAAATTGAACCAAGAAACGAAAAATCTAAATGAAATTCTGAAATACAGCAGAACAAACAACATCATAGAAACAAATAATTTCATCAAGGCAGCCAGTATTGTTGTAGCAGAAAATGTGGGTGTCGAAGTCAAGAAAACGAAACATAATGGGAGTGACAAAAGAAAAGATCTATGGTGGAAAAGAAGAATCCAGGCAGTGATAGACATGCTCTAGAGAGAAATCCCTGTGTTAGACCGAAAAGAGAAAGGGGAGCTTAAAAGCGAACAAAAATACAGGGCGCTGAACAGAAAGTATGATATTGAAAGGGCCTGAAAGTGGTAATGGAGGAACCGAAACAGCGCCTCGTTGAAAAAGAAAGCAAGGATGGTAAGATACGACCAAAGAATAAAGTGTTACCAGCAGAATAGGTTTTCCAGAGTATATCTGAAGAGATTCTCTAAAGAAATAAATGAAGAGTGTACAGATGAAAAGTTGATACCAGATAACAATGAAAGTAAAGGAGTTTGGAGTGACATCTAGAGCAAAGACATGAAGCACAAGAAGGATGTTGAATGGTTGCAAGAAATGAAACAAACATTAGTCTGTCCAAGAAAGGCAGAACTAGTAATTTCAGATAAGGAAGTGAAGGAAATCAGCCAAAAAATGAGCAACTGGAAGGCCCCGGGACCAGATGGAGTTCAAGGCTACTGGATCAAAAGATTTGGTGAATGTCATGCACGAATAGCTGCGCAGCTCAACACCTTGTTAAATGCCGAACAAGTAACACCAGAGTGGTTGACATTCGGTAGGGCAGTGCTGTGCTAGAAAAACATCGTAAAGGGCAATACGGTAGACAATTGCAGGGCGATATCCTGTTTGCCGCTTATGTGGTAATAATTGACTGGAATACTCGCAGAGTCATTGTACAAACGTCTAGAAAACGATAGATTCCTCCCACATGAGCTGGAGGGTTGCAAGCGGAAGTGCAGAGGTACCAAGGATCAACTCCTGATAGATAAATCTCTACTCAGAGCCTGCAAGAGGAGGAAAAGTAACTTAGCCATGTCACAGATTGACTATCGTAAGGCGTAAGATATGATCCAACATTCTTGGATTATGGAATGTATGAACCTATTTGGTATTGCATCGAATGTTGAGCGATTGCTTGGAAACAGTATGGCGAATTGGAAAGCAGACATGACAGTATACGGAATAAGTTTAGGAGAAGTAGAAATTAGGAGGAGCATCTTACAAGGGGACTGCCTGTCCCCACTGATCTCTGTACTGTGTTTGATACCACTAACACTGATTCTGAGGAAAGCAAAAACTGGATATGTATTCAAATGCCGCCAACAAAAAGTCAATCATTTGTTATTCATGGATGACCGCAAACTTTATGGTAAATATGAAGCCCAAGACAATTCCCCCGTTGATACGGTGTATACCTTTAGTGCTGATATCAGAATGGAGTTCGGACTCAGAACGTGTGGTGTGTTAGACTTGAAGAGAAGCAAAATCAAATCTATGGACGGGATAACGATACCGTCGGGGGAGGTAATGAAGCAGATAGAGGAGTCGAGCTATAAGTACATGGTGATTTGGGAAATAAATAAATTGATGGACAAAGTGGAGAAAGAAATGACAGAAACAATTAAGGTGGAGTACTTGCGCAGACTGAGACTGATACTTTAGTCGAAATTAAACAGACAGAATATGATTCAAGCTATCAATACCTGGGTGGTCTCACTCCTTAGATACGGAGCAGGGGTAATCGAACTAAACAGCTTAGACAGAAAGACAAGGAAGTCGCTAACTAGATATGGGACACTCCACACAAAAAGTGACACGGACAGACTGTATGTACCAAGAAAAAGAGTAGGGAGAGGACTTATTGGATTCGAACACAGCATCACAGCAGAAGAAAACGACTTAGTCTGGTATGTAAGAAATGCCGCAGAACCGCTATTATTAGAAGTAAAGTCAGGTTTGTATAGGATTAAAGATTGCAAAGATAAATCACTGTACAATTAATTGGGAACGAATGAAACTGAAAATAGGCGGGCAAAGAAACGAATGCATGGTCAATTTCATAGGGACGTTGAAGATAAGACAGACAGAGAAAAAAAAATGGCTGTGTAGTACATCTCCAGCGTTAGAAACTGTGCAAAGGCAATAATAATAATAATAATAATTATTATTATTATTATAATTATAATTATAATAAGCACCTGAGCAACTTTGGACTCCTATAACATCTGAAGAGGTCAACCAGGCACTGCAAAGACCAAGCAACTGGTTAAAATATGTGACGGGAATACACAAAAAGCTGGCTGAAAATTTTAACGACATACTAGCAGAGCCAGAGACAATACCTGAATGCCTAAAGCTAGAGATAAGATTGTTGATTTCCCCCTCGCAAATACTAATCGGACAGAGAGTGCGTCGTTCGCCAGCTGGAGCAGATGTCCTCTTGGGGCTAAAAACAACAATAGCACAGACTACTATGGGCCCATTACATATACTTGGCAATTATATTTTACGATATATATATATATATTATAATATTCTTTTAACTTTTTATGCTTGAGTCACTTGACTGCGGCCTTGCTGGAGCACCGCCTCTACTCGTAGAAATCGATCCCAGTATTTATTCTTTGTAAGCCAAGTAATTATTATACCGGTCTCTTTTTGCCGAACCCTTACGTTACGGGGACGTAAACACACCAACATCGGTTGTCAAGCGATGGTGGCTCGAGAAACAGAGATACATAAACATATACATATATACGACGGGCTTCTTTCAGTTTCCGTGTACAAAATCCACCCAAAGTTTTGCTCAGCCCGAAGCTATAGCTGAAGATATTTGCCCAAGGTGCCACCTTGTGGGACTGAACCTGGAACCATGTGGCTGGAAAGCAAACTTGTTACCAAACAGCCATTCATACACACACACACACACACACACACACACACACACTAACATATATATATATATATATATATGCATATATGTGTGTGTGTGTGTGTGTGTGTGTGTGAGTGTGTGTGTGTATTCATGTGTGCCGTACCACTGTTTCATATCTCACAATCACTTTTGCTAGCCTGTACAAGCACAAAAGAGAAATAGATTGCATTATGTATGTAAAATGTTTTAACAAAATTTATGGCCAAGATTTTATACTTAATCATTAATATTATAGTTGCGAAGGTAAGAAAATAAAATAATTTATAATTGTCATCCATGTCTAAAGGGGAAAATGATTTTAACTTATTTTAAAACGATCAAAGTGATTAATTATATCTTAAAAGCATTAACATAACGCTATTAGAGTTTTATAGATTTTGAAAAAAAAATTACTCATCTCAGAAATCCAACGTTGCTTGATCAATATATTATTTATGAAGAGAAGGGTGAATAATATGTTAGAAAATGTTGTTGCAACCACAAAACCGGGAAATATAAAATTATTTATATGAAATTCCTTTCTAATACCTTGCAAGTTTTATTATTATATTCTTTAATTTTTTCTCAACCATTTATTTATTTATTTATTTATGTGTTTCAGCCAAGTGGCTGCGGTCATGCTGGTGCACCACCGTGATTTTCACGTTCCTTGCATGGCTCTTCTCCCCCACCTGACATGGTCCAATCAAGAGTTTTGATGGCACATCTGGTGTATAAGAGAATTTGACACAGCTGCCCTAAACTGCGTCTCATTACGAGCCATTGGTTCGTCTGGTATCGTGGAGAGGACAGCGTCAAGTTTTGTCTTGAAGACCTCCGCATCCATGTCTTGCATGTCTCTCAAATGTTTTGGCAGGGCATTGAAGAGCTGAGGTCCTCAGAAACCGAGGCTGCTGCAGTATCTCGTTCTCATGTGAGATGCAGTGGACGGTACCTTTGGCACCATGCAGTGGCGACCCGTGCGGGCATTCCTGTAGTACTTGATACCAAAGTTTGGCACCAGTCCTTCCAGTATTTTCCATATGTATATTATTACATATCTCTCCCGCCTGCGCTCCAGGGATTAGAGACCTAGTGCCTTCAGTCGCTCCCTGTAGTTCATCTGTTGGACTGTGGCGATCTTTTTTGTATAGTGCCGCTGAATTGCCTCGAGTTCTGCTGTCCGCTTAACACTGTGTGGTGACCACAACTGAGAGCAATAGTCTAGGCGGCTCAGAACAAATGTCTTCCATAGAATCAACATGACTTTTTGATCCCTTGTACGGAAAGTCCTCAGTATCCACCCCGCCAGTTGTCTGCACCTTGCTGTCAACTTGATAATGTGCATGTGAAATGATGCATCACTACACATGTTGATGCCCAGATCTCTAACTGTTTGTGGTTCTGGGATTGCAGTACCTCCAGGCCCTGTGTATGCCAGTTGGGAGGTACTCATGGTCTTGTAGCGCAGTACTTGAAATTTTTTTGCATTGAACTGCATATTATTTTGCTCTGCCCACTCATATATTGCATTTAGGTCATTCTGCAGGCTTACAATATCATCAGGATTCTTTATTGCCTGAGATATCTTTGTGTCATCAGCATAGCTAGTGACAGTGGCTCTCCGAGTGACCGTGGGCATGTCCAGAAGGGCCACTATGAACACTAGTGGCCCCAGAACAGTTCCCTGTGGAACACCGCTCAATATTTGTGTTTCTCTAGATAGTTCTCCATTGGCTGCAACTGTCTGACTTCTACCATTCAGGAGGTCATGCAGCCACTCTCCTAATTTACCAGCATTGCTAACTTTTTATCTTAATTATCCTGTACTCCTGAACAGAATTGATATACATGATTAAATGCATAACTTTATGTTCTCAGTTATATAAATACCATTTTTATATATACGATTTGCCGGTGTGAATGTATATATTTGTGTGCTTTTGATATATAAGGAACCTATGTAAATGTAAATGTAGGTATATATGTTTATGTTCGTAAGAGTATAAACTAACAGTGGTAAGTTCTTTATTATAAATATATGTTATATGTATATTTCACGAATATAGATATGGGTATGCACTGTTTGTATATATATATATATATATATATATATATAGATGTATGTGCGTAAATTATTATGTTATTAGCTTCATATAGTATATATATATATATATATATATATATATATATATATATATATATATATATATATATATATATATATATATATATATATATATATATATATATATATATATATATATATATATATATATATATATATATATATAATTTATATAAGGGCATTAACTATATAGTAATGCCTCACGCTTAGAGGGACTAAATAAGTCAAAAACTACCAAAAAATAAGCAACATATTTACCGAAAGCGAGGGAATGCAGCTTTCAAAATTAATCTCTTAAACACATTTAACTTAACGGTAAACCACTGGTTTCTCAATCAGTACAGTAAAAACTGTGAAGTAAGCTGCATCTTTTGTTCATCAGTACACGTACGGTCGAGACACATAAAAATAAACAAGAATCAACATACCACGATGTACCCAACATAGTACGAATGACTTCTGTCCATCATTATATATATCCGTGAAAGAGATTTGAATTTATCCGGTTGCATCTCAGTAACATGTGCTTATACAGAATAATATTCAGCACTGAATATATTCTAATTATTTATAATATAATATAGGATAAAATCAACTCAAACCTAAAAAATGTATACTATAAAGTTCAGTTACTGATCAATTTAGAACGCTATAAAATAAAAAAGAAAACCCGTTATAGCAATAATCATCAAAATAAAGAAATAAAGAAATCATACCGTAGAAAAAAAAATTAAAGATATTAATTATAACATTCAAACTAGAGGAACCCGATTAAACAGAGGCACACTTAAAAAATAATAATGATAATGTTCTTAAATAAAATTCACTCTAATAAAATCTAGCACACACCATTATACACAATTAAAAATATAAATTAAAATTAATCTTATATCAATTCGGCGTAAACTAGCAAAAAACTTCAAACCTATACGTCAGGACTACCACGCTATATTACATTAAATCTCTATATAGGTGTTGCATTTACGTCATCGCAGAATGTAAATAAAGAAATCGGTCTTCAATGAAAATATCCCTCAATAAAATTCTAACTCGCACATACGGTAACTTCCCACTACACTTATCCATATTCTAACTATACCTACGTACACATATATATATATTAAATATACTGAAGAAAATTAAACAAACCCAGTGATACCTACATTAGCGCAGAATGCAAACAAACAAAACGGTCCTCACTGAAAAAAACCGGTCTCATTCATTTGGAGTACCTAAGTAAAATTTCCAAGATTACCAGTTTAAACAGCATATTAGTTAAATCGGATAAAACAGGTAATATGTATAAACTAAAGAAACAATACTATTTTGAATTGATATAAGATTAATTTGCTGTTTGCTCGTTCTTTGCACATTTGGGCTCAACGGTTGTGTGCCATCTAACACATTTTCATCCTGTTTTGGATATTTTCATGGGTCAGCTATGAAAATTGGATTTGTGTATTACTATTAATAATAATAATAGCAATAATAATGGGACCTCTACGAATGGAGTATCCTATATTTTATCATATTTTATAATTTGTATTAATCATTCCGGATGTTCCATCGAAATGTTCATAAATCAATTTCATTATTATTATTATTGTTATTATTGTAATAAAGTATATTCAACGGATCAGTTTTGAGCTCTGTTTAAAGTTGATATATATATATATATATATATATATATATATATATATATATATATATATATTAACATGTGCCATATTAATAAACATTTGTAAATGTACAACCATCCAGATATCTTATTATTTTTTCTAATATATAATTCCTGTACCACACCTCCAAACCTTCTAATATACATACATACATACATACATACATACATATATATATATATATATATATATATATATATATATATATATATATATATATATATATATATATATATATATATATACGTATAGATGTTCACTGTGTATATATAACAAGACTGATGTCCTTTCTGACTACGATTATTTTGTAATTTATCTATTTTTGATATTAATTCAATCTATTTCTGAAACAAATTATAAAAGTAGTCACTGATTTTTTTTTTTCTCATTCATATGATAGTATTTTTTCTGTAACTCACTATCTAACATTTATTTGCAAATCATTACCATTATGTAAACTATCACCTCCTGGTGAAAGTTTATACCAGTGTTAGTAAGTAAATGAGATGTTTTGGAAAAATAACATGTAATTACCTACCGATATGCCTCTTTTACTGCTAGGATGAGATGTTTCCCAATAAAAATGTTTTTAATTGCTGGAATTTAATTCTTTTGGGCAAAATCGAAACAGCCATATGTGAACATGTTAAATTGTTTAACTTAATAAATTATATTAAGGCTACGTCTCCATTTTCTGGATTTTAATTTCGATATTTATAAACCAAGATTTAAATTTATTTAAACTTAGTATTTTAGGAATATTACAATTCACAACAACAGAATAGGTAACAAACCAGTCATTCTTTGGATATTTACTGTCTCTTAAGGTGCTTTTTAAATCTCTCTCTCTCTCTCTCTCTAGCTATCTCTCTATCTTGATATATATATATATATATATATATATATATATATATATATATATATATATATATATATATATATATATATATATATATAGAGAGAGAGAGAGAGAGAGAGAGAGAGAGAGGGTGGTCCAAAAGTAGGTGAACAGTAAGTCATAACATTTATTCTGAGATTACTTATAGAAATATATTTACTAATACAATGATTACATTGACAATTAAGCTTCAGCGTGTACAATAATGTAAAAGCGCTTAAATTTCATCAACGCATGTGCTCAAAATGTTGTCCATCACAATTTACACAGCTTTGAAGTCTACACCTTGCTCTTCGACAAACATATTTACACAAGTCTCTTTGTTAGTAATTTCTTGTAATGTATCTCATGTAATTTTTCAAACCATTGATACTTCCTAGTCTTTCTAGTCTTCTCCAAAAGAAGAAATCCATTGGGATCACGCTAGGTGAAAGTGCTGGCTAATCAATTGGACCTCTTCGGCTAATACGTTTCTCAGGAGGTGTTTCATCAATATACTCCCAGACTGCTCTTGAATAATGTCGAGGGGCCAAATCTTATTGGAAATAAAGTTCATGTGAATTAGGCCGTTGCTTTAACCGTGGAATTTTAAGGTACTTATCGCCTGTGACTGTTCCATCATAACGTATGGGTACTAAAATATCAGAATTTGAAATACTACCCTAAAAAATGACACCTGCTTGGTTTAATTATTGCTCTAATGTTAAATGCATGTTCTCCCTATACCAGAAAATACAATTACATGACCGGATAATTTGAAGGAAGCATCATCTTTCCACACAATGTTATCTAAAATTAGTTGATTTTCTTCAATATCATTCAGCATTGTCTCACTAAACTACAGCCGCCTGTTTGGGCCATCCTTTAATAAGCCATGAATTAGCCGTGGACGATAATCTTTCAACCCAATAGATATCAGGATTCGAATAATAGAGGTTCATGAAATAATTGAGTCAGCGACATAGAATTTGTCACGAACGCGGTAAATGGTTTGTATCTTGAGTACCAAATGTTTGAACCCATTCACTTCTTTTTTGAGATTTCCAATATTCTTTTAACATCCAATTTCCTTTCATCAGTATTTAAATTATTTGCCATTATGGGTTCTCTGCAATATATGAAAAGAAGACAGATGGATTTAGATAAATTTAGTTATAAAATTTTAAATATTACACAAATAACATAGTTATAACCATTGACAAATGTATTCCTCCTACGGTCCTCCTACTTTTGGACCACCCCGTATACATACATATACATAGGTGTATATATATCAATATGCATATATATAAACTTAGATAAACTTAGATATGTTTCGACAAAAAAATGGTCGAGGCCATGTCTAACTTAATAGCACCACCTGATGGGATTATCTAAATCCTTTTTAAGTCAAGTTTTGTGGTATCATGGTCCGTTCAAGTAATGAGTTCTTGTTGAGTGAGTTGTATCCATGTATAGGTGGCTTATATTGTATTCCTTGAAGAAATCTGTGCAGACTCCGTTTAAAGGTGATGGGATCCTTTTCTTCTTTGATCTCTTTCGGGACAATGTTAAACAGGGCAGGGCCTGTTGAGGAAAAGAAATTGTGTCGCAGTGTACCTATAAGTTGTGATCCTGAATTGGGCAAGGGACGTATGGGTATGGCCCATGGTACCAGCCTTGGATGAACCTATATATATATATATATATATATATATATATATAATATTATTAGGGACAAAATCCAAAATTACAGGTAAAAAACTCAATTAAAATCAATTTATAAAAAATTAAAATTAAATTGAGCCTTATAGATAAGGTATATATAAAATATATATAGTTTTAGGGAAAATAACCAATTTTCAAGAACTCATCGATGAAAATCCACTATCACATATAGAAAAATTAATAATTAAAAGCACAATAAATGAGTATAATATAAAGTAAAGTAAATATCATAAGATAAATATGATAAAAAGATTACACGTGTTTCATAATCAATTTTCAAATAGAAAAGAAATTTAAATCGATTAAAATCAATTGAAATTATCGAAAATAAGTTCTATTCAAAAATATAGCTACTCGTCAGATCTTAAGTAGGACAATAATTAGATATATATCTCAACCAACAATAAGTACCAAATGAATTAATATGAAATACTTATTATATAAAGATAGAAAAATTATTTAAAAAATATCATAATATCAAAATAATAACCATTCAATAATCATCCCTTCATCCATAATAATAACATGTATATTATATATAAAAAACATCTTACCTAAATTATCATTGTTTTAAATTATCATTGTTTTAAATACAAGTTGAACGAAGTTTAAGTTTAAAATAATAATGAAGATAAAATTAGTACATATTTAACCGGTGTAATAGTTAAAGCTATACTATTTAAAGCTAAAGACGTTTATTTAATTATGATTAAAGATCAATTGAATAATAGAAAAATACAAGATTATTTATTTCTACAAACGTAATAATAAAAAAATATGAATGAAAAAATTATGAATGGAAAAAATTATGAATGAAAAAATTAGGAAAGAAAAAATTATTAAGAATAAAAGGTTAAACTTTATATATATATACAAAGTTTTGATTTAAAAAAAACTTTAACGATATTATAAACTATAAAGATTAATAATTAATCAAATAATATTAATCAAAAATAATCGAAAATATAATATTATGTTGAAATGAAACTATAACTTCTAAATAATATAGTGTTAAATAATTTATCTATTAAAATAATCTATAAAGAACCAAATGAATAGTATAAAAACAAGAATACATATTATTTTCAAATAGTAGAAAATCTTTAGCAAAGTGAAAACAGTACTTATCCAAATTTTTCCGTAATTCAAACTGAAAAACTAAGACGTTATCTAATAGCTATAGCGTTTTAAGCAAGAGTTCGCGCGAAAATACTACGTTAAAAAAGAACGTTAAAATAGAGAATAGAATACGAAAGCATGAATGAAATAATAATACTTAAATAAATAAATGAAAAATTTAAAATTTATATAACTAACAACAAAAAAAGAACAAAAAAGTATAGTTATCTTATAAAACATATTAATAAATATTAAATTCTAATATATAATAAATAAATAAAAATATTAATAGTCGTAAATTAAATAATATTATGAAATAAACTAAAATACTACTATTGATTTAGTCTTATCAAAATCGTCGTGTCATTGTAATATAAAACCTTAAACTTACTAAAAAATTAACCTACAAATAAAAACAAAATATAGCTACTAGAATAATTAAATAGATACCCCAACACACACCCTAATACATACATACATATATACATACATACATACACATATACATATATATATATATATATATATATATATATATATATATATATATATATATATATACATACATACATATATATATATATACATACATACATACACACACATATACATACATACACACATATATATATACACTTGCATGCATATACAAATATACATACGAATATACAAAATAATATACGTATATACACACAACATACACACATATATACACATAAACACTAATAAAAGCATATACATAAATAAAAACATACATACACATATATACATAAATACATACATATATATAAATACATATAACACATATAGACCAAAACATACATACTACCATAAATATATATATATACATAAATATATATCTACACATACACACATGTACCTACCAAAATATACATATAAAAACAAATACACTCATACACACATATAAAAATAAAGAATAATATATATAAATACACACTCATCCTCCCATGCTCTCAAATATACATATTATATAGATACACATATACAGACATATATACATACACATAAAAATACACATATATATACAGAAAAAACATGCATATACATATACATATATACATATACATATATACATATATATACATATATATATACACACATACATAAATATATATATATATATATATACACCTACTAATTTATATAGACAAATTACACACACTCACATATACTTATACCCATATATATACATATATATATACATTTACATAAGTACATACATAAATAGACATATACATATACACAAAAATACTCATAACTATATATATAAAAATATACAAAATATACACACAAATAAAAATTCATTCAAATAAATATATAAATATGGAATATTCTAAAACAAAACTACACTCACGCGCTCACTCACACGCACAAAATATATAAATATACATCTATACTCACAAATATATATCTTTATACATACATGTAAATACAAATATACACTCAATATACACAAACATATATTAAAAAAAACATATATATACACTTAAACCTATATAAATACATACGTAAACATATATACATACACCTAAAAATATACATACATACTAATGCATATAGACTAAAACACACACCCTCAATATATACATGTACATGCATATACACATACCCATATAAACAAAATAAATAAAAAATTATTAGCTAAAGTGTTTATATAAATAAAGTAGTTTATGTCTACATTTTATTTTTCGTTCATCAAAAGAATTAAGTAAATTATTATCCTTATGAAATAATATCTCTTTAAATTCATTATTACATAAATTACAAAAGTTATTACCTATATGATAGGATTTAGCTTTACAAACTATCTCCCATTTTAAAATATATTTAATATTTTTAGCTTTAAGTCCCCAAATATATTTACTGAGGCCAGTAGAATTAATTAAATTTCTATTCTTAAATTTTATTAGAAGTCGAACCTATATAAATCTTATTTAAATTATAACCATAATGTATATTTTCATTCAATAATTTCACTATACATTTATACACTACATCTTTCAAATTACATTTATTATTAAAATTACATTTAGTTTTATCTAAACATGTACAATTAATTATATTCTGGTCAACATTATTACTATTAAAATTAATATTAGAATAATTAATAAATTTAAATTTGTAGTAATTATTTAACTTAAATTTATTAAAAGAAGAGATAATATTAGCAACATTATTAGTAGTGGAATAACCTACACCAAAATTATTTTTAGAAAAAATATAATGATATTTTTTATTATCTTTAAGGAATAAATCCATAACTTTAAAAACTTCATTAATAATGTTAGTTTTAACTTGAACACCGTATGGAATAATTAACCAGAGTTTGTTCTTATTATAGATATTATTGAATTAATTATTCGTATTATTAAATTTATTATTATCATTAAAAAAATTAAAATATTTAAAATTGTTACCATTAAAATTAAGTTTATGTTTCGGTAATTTATTATAATACCAATTATTCTTATTATTCTTATTATTACCTAAGAAGACATTATCATGAGTATAAAAGTTATGTTTATTAAAAAGGTCATTATTATTATAATTATTATTACTACTATTATAAAAATAATTCGGATTATTAAAAAATTTTATATTATTAGTATATCCCGCTTCTTGCAGGGCTTTATTATAATAAGGTGCATGTTTTTCAAAAATCTCTATATTAGAAGATAGTAAAGATATTCTCTTACCTATAGTAAAAGTTAAGGATTTTTTAACTGAGGGTGGGTGATTGCTTTTAGCATGAATGTATTTAATATTTTCATTAATCTTATGGTAAGGTTGGGTATTACCAGTAGATAAATTAAAATTAGCATCTAAATAATTAACGTTATAATACTCATTATAAATAGTAATCTTTAAACCATTTCTTTTAAAAAAACTATATATTTTCTTCTTATATAATTCTAGTTGTCTATTAGTGCAATTTTTAGTAAGTAATAAAAGGTCATCCCTATATAAACCACCCTCCAATTTTAAGTTTTCAAGTTCAAGTTCAGATAATAAATATATACCTACTAAATCAGTTACCTGTGCTGAATCAGGCGCCCCCATTGGTATATCAAAATAATCTCTGGTATCTTTTCTAGCCCACAATATTTAATCAATGATTTTCTAGCCATTTTAACTACTTTTACTTCATCGTTAGTCATACCTACTTTCTTCATAGCAAGAATTAGGGCCTTATTTAGTACAATTTCATTTATAGAAGAATAATAATTGTCAATATCAATTTGAATAAATTTATACCTATATTTATCATTAATACTATTAAACCAATTTAAAGTATCTACTGTGGAATTCCATAACTTAAGATAATTAATTCCATTTAATTTGTTAATATATTTATCTAAAATTATTTTACTTAATTTACCTAGATCTGACTTACAAGGATTATTGAATGTTATTATTTTTCATTCATAATTTTTTCCATTCATAATTTTTTCATTCATATTTTTTATTATTACGTTTGTAGAAATAAATAATCTTGTATTTTTCTATTATTCAATTAATTTTTAATCATAATTAAATAAACGTCTTTAGCTTTAAATAGTATAGCTTTAACTATTACACCGGTTAAATATGTACTAATTTTATCTTCATTATTATTTTAAACTTAAACTTCGTTCAACTTGTATTTAAAACAATGATAATTTAGGTAAGATGTTTTTTATATATAATATACATGTTATTATTATGGATGAAGGGATGATTATTGAATGGTTATTATTTTGATATTATGATATTTTTAAAATAATTTTTCTATCTTTATATAATAAGTATTTCATATTAATTCATTTGGTACTTATTGTTGGTTGAGATATATATCTAATTATTGTTCTACTTAAGATCTGACGAGTAGCTATATTTTTGAATAGAACTTATTTTCGATAATTTCAATTGATTTTAATCGATTTAAATTTCTTTTCTATTTGAAAATTGGTTATGAAACACGTGTAATCTTTTTATTATATTTATCTTATGATATTTACTTTACTTTATATTATACTCATTTATTGTGCTTTTAATTATAAATTTTTCTATATGTGATAGTGGATTTTCATCGATGAGTTCTTGAAAATTGGTTATTTTCCCTAAAACTATATATATATATATATATATATATATATATATATATATATATATATATATATATATATATATATATATATATATATATATATATATATATATATATATATATAATTTTCCAGAGGATGTTGCAACCGTTACCAATATAGCTTAAGAACTTACCTTAGGGGATCATTAATTAGATTCCTTGAGGGTCGTTCTCACAGTTTATATTATATTTCAAGGTTTTTAACTTTTAAATTCGTATATTTAAAAGAAATAGAGACTTCAAACTCGATATATCCAAGATCGATTTACTCTTTCAACTCACGTATTCTTAGAAATTTACACACATAAACGCACACAAACACATACACACACGCACACTCATATGCATGTCTCTTTCTCATATATATATATATATATATATATATATATGTACATATATATATATATATATATATATATATATATATATATATATATATATATATATATATATATATATATATATATATATATATATATTTATATATATTTATATATATGTATATATGATGTTCTATATATGTGTGTATATATATATGCATGTACGTATGTTCTTTTCTCAAAATTCCTATACCGGGTGGTGTGTTGTGTTCTTAGCAGTTCAGTCAAAGAGACAAAGAAATAATTTCCACACTTAGAAAAAATGTTCGACTCAACATTGCAAGTCTGTTATTCATCATGGATGCAGTCCACTGACTGAAGAAGGATAAAGTAAGAAAGAACAAAGAAGTCTATTATTGCTGTAAATCTTGGTTCCGCTCCACATAGCAAGATATTTTGACTCCAGAATTGTTTTAATATCCTTTTTCGCTATCTATACCCACACATTGCATTGTATTTGGTGTATTTGTCGTAACTACAGTCTCTCTCTTTCACTCTCTTTGTGCATACATATGTATTTGTAGTACACACACACACAAACACACACACACATACACAAACACACACACACACGCACGCACGCACATACACACACACATACACACACATACACACACACACACAAAGGAATGAAATGATATGAGTTAATGGACAATATTTTCCTTCATTCAGTAAATATATTACTCGACGATTTCAAATACTAACACAACAGCTCCATATAGCCCCATACATATTTTAAATAAAGTAGTCCATTTCATATCATATTCATATCTAACTATAAATTTTGCGGACCACTCGAGCATGCTGTGACAAATATTGGTACACATTAATACAAACACATGGAAATACACAT
Organism: Octopus bimaculoides; assembly: GCF_046866305.1. NCBI lineage: Eukaryota > Metazoa > Mollusca > Cephalopoda > Octopoda > Octopodidae > Octopus > Octopus bimaculoides. The sequence continues at coordinate 143,392,973 of NC_142929.1, read as the reverse complement.
ACATGTATATATACATATATATATTTTTGTGTATACACACACACGCACGCACACACACACATATATATATAAGATACACGCATGTATATATTAAAAAGATAAAAGAGTTGACTGTTGATGGTTCACGTCGGCACGAATTTATTATTTGGAGCAAGCGAGTATTGCCATTTACTCTTTCAACTCACGTATTCTTAGAAATTTACACACATAACCGCACACAAATACATTCACATATGCATGTCTCTTTCTCATCAGCAATACGCACACATATATACACAAGCACACACGCATCGTATATATATATATATATATATATATATATATATATATATATATATATATATATATATATATATATATATATATGTGTGTGTGTGTGTATATTTGACATATGTATATACTAATATGCGTGCGTCATTCTTTTTCAGTTTCCCGTCAACCACGTCTTGACAATTCACGCACTAATATGCTTAGGTATCAGTCATCTATCGATTCGGCACAAAGGAGACGAGATTATACGTAGGATACTGGCATAGATATATTCAACTAAATCTTTCAAGGCTTTGTCCAAGTACGACCTTTGTGTAACGACTAAAGCAAGTAAAATGAAAAAAATAAAAGATATATTTATTAAAGGTTTGTGCCTATCATCGCGAGATCGTGGTTTTAATTCCGATACTGGGTGGTGTGTTGTGTTCTTGAGCAAATTACTTCATCTCACATTGCTTTGCGATCACCTCGACTCGTGGCGTGTGATACACCGTGTACCTGTTAAGTCAATATTGATTTGATGGATGGAGTGAGCTAAGGTGCAGCACGTACATACGATCAATGTTTTACTTTCAAATGTTTTACCTTGTGGTTTTCGGTCGTTTTTGACTGCCTTCTAGCGTGTAGAAGTTACCTGTTATGGTGAATGTCTCTTATACTTTATATTGAATATGTTGTCTATTTACTTTTTTTACATGCTAGGCCACTGGTAGTATAACTCTGTATAGTTTTGCTACCCTTCTTATATATATACTCAAGTATTTATATATATATACATATATAAATTGATTTATATCATTAGAGCATAAGCATCACATGTATGTGCCTGTGCGTATATATTGTATGTATACAAACACACACTCACTCACACACACACACACACACACACACACACACACACATGCATGGAATCTAAACAATTATCTGTGTTCTACTGCGTACGGGTTTCTTGAATATATACAACTCAATGTTTAGTATGTTTTTGTTTATATCGCTCTCATATACCCAGACACATAATTTTCTACATACAGACATTAACTATGAAATACTAACATGGAAATATACATATTAAATTGCTTCAATCTCTGCTTCTTTATGTTTAACTATGAGTCTATGAACAAACATTTTCTCCATGAATGGGGGTAAATGCGTTTGAGTGTGTTTATTAATTTCATTATTCTGTCTTTTTCTAATGGAACGTTTGAAGAATTATCAAAGATTACTATTATAATATGTTGTCAAAGAGCTTTAGAATCTCTATCTCTACAAAGTTATCTTTTCATATATTAACAATCAGCGCAAATTCGCTGATCATTTAATTTCTAATCAACAATATTGAATTTAATTCTCAGCTTTTCATGTTTTAGATGTTTGATGGAAAACTAAACAATAGAGCAAAGCAAGTTTATTTGATCAGAATATTGCTATACATTGGTATATGTTTAATATTCTTAATAAGCATTACGTCCTTTTTCAGACTTTAAGATATCGTTTTGAGGTGTCATTTCATGGTCTAAAAGTTTCGGTGGATACTTGGTTTCTGAGTTTAGAGTAGCTAGTTTCCTTATCAAATATTTTGTAGTATTACATTCTATCGTTTTATAATTTGAGTTCAAAATTCGTCTTTATATTTCATTGTGATTCTGCAAGGATATATTCATACATATATCTATATCAATATATATATATATATATATATATATATATATATATATATATATATATATATATATATATATATATATATATATATATATATATATATATATATATATATATACATATGTATATATATATAATGTATAATAGATTAACATAGACTATATTAATATATTAATGTTATCTCTTGTAGTATGTATCAATTCAATTTGTATGTTACTTTACCGGAATTTGTATGATAATGGTTAAAATATCTAGTCGCCATATAGCAACTGTCAGTCCTATGTTTCCAAAACCCAAGTGTGAGACCGAAATCCTTTCTTTCAAAGTTTCTGCATTTAAAAACATTCAAATTCTAGACTGCCTTTTAACAGATATTTCATTCTTTGATATCCGTAGAAGCGAATTGTTTTTTCTGCATTCCTTCCTTTTTGCTTTTAGCCCAGATATAGACAACATGGCAGAAAATTTTCATGAATGTTACAGAATAAACCATTGACATCTCGAGGATTCCAATCGTAGAATTGCCTCATATATCGACATATTCATTGATATTTTCTACTAATATTCAATTATTGTGATTTTATTAGGCAAAAGAAAATTTACGCTTTACACCACTGTTTTAAAGGAATAAACATCACATTCAGTACATGCCCAAGTCTTTCCTCTTTTCCGGAAAGGTTACCTGTCTATCGATGAGGATATACTGATGGTATGTGACTCAATTCTCGCTCAAACAACTAGTGATGTAATAGGAGATAATATTGTAAGTATTCATTGGTGAAATGCTATTGTAATAGGAGAAATATTAGAAAAATATTAACTGCATTCTCGTATTTAGTTTCGCCTCCTCTGCACCTTTTTCAAAATGCCACGTAATAACGTTTTGCTGTCTCTCGGTGCGCCAGAGAAACAATAAAGCAATCACAAATTTGGAAAATGCTAAATTCCATGTTTCGTTAATTGAAATATAAATCTACATAAATACTTGTTAAGCGATTTTGCAACACAGCACAATGGATATTTGAAAAATATAGTTTTCAAGAGATAATTTGGGGGCACAGACATGTGATATGAGGGATAAGATATGTACAGCCTGATGTTACTATAATTGGCAATCTGTTTCGTGGACTCTAATACATACACATTTTATTAGAATTTTTTTAATTTATGCTGCATTTTGTTGAATTTGTCAAGTAGTTACATTTTCGCTGTTGCTAAAATATGATGGCTGATATTAAGTGTACGTTGAGCCAAGCAACTGACTCCTATCACGCTTGTAAAAATATGATGCTTTTTTAAACAATTCAGATAAACATTATCTAACAATTCGAGGTATGGAAGTGGCCAACGTATAATGAAATTACTTCAATCGATCATCGCATGGAGTTTCTCATTTTACGTGTGTAACAAAAGAAACATTGCGATGATTTGAAGAAACATATATTTAAGATATACGATTGTCAAGTTATAAATCTTACGCTAACTACTTCAGTATTACAACAAATACCACAAATACTTTTAAAACGTATCATGTATTCATTCTAAGTTATGATTGATTATATGTATGATCATGATTTCACTTATTGGAACATTAAGCTGACAGAGAAGAAGTGTTACTATAGAATTTATATTTGTACATCATAGTTTGAAGAGGCTATATCGAAGAATAATTTCAGAGAGGAATTTTAAAACAATGTATTTTTACAATGAAACTTTGTAGATACAGAAAATATAAAGTGTGACATAAAATGAGTTTATTAATGATGGCCTATGTGGTGTTGTTAGTGAGATAAAAAGAAAAGTATCTTGAGTAAAGATCACAACAGTATCAAGTTAAATTATGACTGATTTCACAGTTTGAAAGAATAATTTCTCTGAGGTCATTATCGATGGACATGAGCGTAGCTTGCCTCCACAAACGTGCAGTGTTTCCTTCACTTTTCTTCCTTGCCATTTATATTCTTATCTCTTGAACCACAGAGGAATTAAGTGTCATAATTTAATAACAACAAACAATGAAAATTATCTTGAGAATTAACCTAGCAATCAATTGATTGTTAGTTTTCAATCATAAATATTCATTAATCTTCTTTATTCCATGTGTCTTCAAATTTCATACTTTTTGCATTGTTCGTTGTTTCAGTAGTGGCTGTTGTTATTCTTTATCGTTTTCAACTGTGAAATTACAGTTACTGGTGGCAGTAGTAGTAAAAGTAGTAGCAGCAGCAAATTTAGTAGTGATAATAGTAGCTGTAGTAGTGGTAGTAGTAGTTGTGGCAGTAGCAGTTATTACTGTTGTTTTTGCTGTTGTTCGTTTTATTGCTGTTTGTTTGGCGATATGTGTCTTACAATTTTACTATTGTTCAGATTTTCTCTCATGTCATCTATCGTTTTGAATATACCACCTTATTTTATAAATTCTTTCTCAAGAGCCAGCAAAATTTGTATTCACAAAACTTCAAATACAATCAGTTCTTGAGTAGAATGTTCACTGAGTGACATCTATTTAACCGTTAATCAACAAAGAAGCAGGAAAATTACCGCGAACAGAACAATGAAGTATATCATACCATTCAAAAATCACTAGTTTATTGAAAAGGCTAAAATCATTTCTACTTTATCTCTAGCACTTATTAAGACTTAGTCTCAAACTCTGTCTCTGTTACCCTGCCTGTCTCCTCTTACCCTGACGCTTCGTCTCTATATATAGATACATCAACACACACGCACGCACGCACAACACACACACACATACGCAGATATACACTGAAGGAAATAGCGATATAGAAGAAAAGAAGGAAATAATGTGTATATAGCATATGTGTGTGGGCATTTATATATATTCATATATGTATGTTTGTGTGTGTCTGTGTGTTTATGCATGCGTGATCATGTACGTGTGTCTAAGCTTAAAACTGACTGAAAGCTGTACTTATTCAGTACATTACAGGCAATTTGTATTTGCAAATTGACAGATAAGTACTTATAGAATAATTACTCAGTTTGTTTTGTCGATTAGATCTTTGCAGCCGCTACACTGTTAGGCTTGGAATCTTGTAACTCACTCGCCACGCAAGGGGAAATTTTGGGAGACATTTGGAAGAAATTATCGTGGGTCATTATTTAATTTTATAGGTCGCAAGATAAGCAATTCAGTCGCGATTAACCACTCCAAGATTTTAAATCTGCAAATTTTCCTAATATTATTTACTAGATAAAACGAAATTGACACACACCTTGAGATATTGATGACAGTTGCTAGAAAACATCGTGAATAAATTTCTGAACGATATTTGCAATCATTACAAGACACATCTCTTCTCATAGGTAAAGACTACAACCACAGCTCACCAGTGTGTAGAGAGCTTTTAACAATACGCCATATTGCAACAAGTCGTTATGTTTGAAGTTACTAATCATACGTATGAAATGCGATTCTGAAGTTGTTTGTTCACCGAAAGATTTTCAGATGTTGTTCGTACCGTCATTTGAAGTTGTTTGTATAAGGCGGTTTAGAATTTCTGGTAATAGAGCCTGCTGTTGATATTGTTCTATGTACCACCATCTTGTAATGACAAAAACTCCTCCGTATGTGTGTGTAGGTGGTATAATGTCAGTAATTGTGGGTGTTGCTAGGATATGAGCTCACCTGTTTTATATTTTTAGCAGAGGTGTATGAAGCTGGAAGTAATTTTAGCTCTTTAATAATTGCTAAGTATGAAACTTATGTTCAACAAACAACTGTCAGTGAGGTATCAGAATGTTGAGAGGTCCTCAAGAGACAGGAAGTTTCTAGCAATATATATATATATATATAAAGGATAAAATTATATATATATATATATATATATATATATAAAGAGAGAGAGAGATACATTTCTTTTATTAGCCACACAGGGCTCAACGAAGATGGGACAAATACGATGTAGAGCTTTTCTTTTTGGGAGGGAAAAAAAAAGGTGGTGGTGTCGATCAAAAGGGGTCGTAGGAATGGAAAAAGGGGGAGTTCGATCAAAAGGGATCGAAAAAAAAAGAAAAGGAAAGGCCGATCAATAGGGATCGTGTATCACACAGTAATGTTCTCGTGTAAAAGAGGGGAGGACAGTTTAGGTCTAGCCGTGGAAGGAAAAGCCTACGGAAAAGACCACGGTATTCTCATTGAAGAAACTATAACAGTAAGTGTCTCTCTTTTGCCTTTTTGTTTTATTTTTTTGTTGTTCATAGGGTTATGCTCAAGATGGCTCCGTCGTTCACACGTGCCATCCTTGCTACATTCACCCATCTTTTTTTTAAGCATTCACTAGACAAGACTTCCCTTTCTACTCTCACCTTCCTCTTCAGGTGATACTTGAAGAAGTTGATGAGAGATTGCCCAGAGAGGAAAGTCTTTGTCTCTAGACCTTTCAGACGCGTCCACCATACACATTCTTTCGTCATAGCCACAAGTACGATGAAAATAGCTCTTCCTTCCCGTTTAAAGGAAGGAGGCGCGAAAATATTCACGATAGACTCGGCTGATAGACCGACTCGTCCCACACGCGATAGCAGTTGTTCGACGTAAGCCCACAGCTCGGAAATGGTGGGACACTGTACGAGTGCGTGCAGAACGGTTTCGTCGCTCTGCCGGCATCTCGGACAGGTCGGCCCCGTGTTTCTCGAGCCATGCCTGTAGAGCTTATCCCGAATGGGTAGTGCTTCTCGATAGCACTGCCAGGCCAGGGATCTCTGGAAGTTGTCCATAGGTCCCGGCCCGAAGGTCGTCTTAAACAGGCGGGTCAGGTATTCCTCGTCGACGCCCAGGTTCGCCCCGAGATCGTCGTCGTACCTTCCCTCCACTAATCCACTATAGAATGCGTTAGTTGTGATGCAGTCGCTCAAGGTTGACCCGGGTTGTTGGAGTTGCCGAAGAGCAGCGCGACACTCGCGGTGCCATTCGCCCTTCCTCGGCCTCTTCTTGATCCATGACTGCAGTTCGGTCATGGAGACGAGCTGCGGGAAAGCGCGCCGCACAAACGGTGACCACACCTGTTCACCGCTGTCTACGTAGAGCCGGAGATGTCGCAGTCTCAGCGCGTGTCTGCGCATCATCAACCACGGCGTGCCCAGTCCTCCTTTTAACGGGTGTTGGCAGCAAACGGATCGCCTAACCATCGGAACGCTTCCTTTCCACAAGAAGCGGAAGAGGATGCGCTCCAGTTCGGTGATGGTAGGGTCGGGACAAGGAACGACGGTCAGGCGGTAGTAGATGACGGACGAGATGTACGTGTTCGCCTCCTCCGCCCGACCTTTCAGGGAAAGCTTCCTCTCGGCCCATTGCCGGGCTAGAGTGGCCACCCTTCTCGTTATCTCGTCCCAGTTCCTCTCCGTTTGGAGGTCTGGACCAAACCAGACCTCGAGCAACTCAACCGGACCGTCAGTCCAACGTCCTACGACGGAGGTGCTACTTGACGGCATGGGCTTGCTTCTCCAGGTGCCGAGCCGCAAGCCCACTGACTTATCCCGGTTGATTTTCGCTCCCGTTACCGCTTCGTAGTCTCTCAGTGTCTCGCCAACAAGCTCGATGTGCTTTTGACTAGACACTATGACGGTGACGTCGTCCGCGTATGCCGACACGCCCGTCCCGCATCCCAACTCTCGCGGGATGCCCCTCAGCGTCGCCAGCTTCCGCAGTAGTGGCTCGAGAGTCAACACGTACAGAAGCGACGAGAGGGGGTATCCCTGATGGACCGAACGTGCAATGTCGAAGGGTCTTGATAGATGCCCATTGACGTGAACTACCGAACGGATGCCTCTGTACAAGGCAGCCATCCAGCCGCGGAAAATGGGACCGAAGCCGGCCGCTATGAGGACAGCCTCCAAGTATTGATGGTCTACCCTATCGAAAGCTTTCGATTGATCTAAATTGATCAGGGCCCCACCCATGCCAGGTTCCTTAACTACCCTCTCTATGATGTAGCGCATCAGATGGAGGTTGTCATGGATGCTCCTGCCCGGCACCGCGCACGTTTGCGCCTTGCCGATCAGTTTCACGATGACAAGCGCCAACCGCTTGGCTAACACCTTGGCTAAAATTTTCAAGTCTGCATTGAGCAGAGTGATGGGCCTAAAGTTATCTATGACGTCCCCCTTGTTTGGATCTTTCTTCAGCAGCGTTACGGCTCCTCGACTCACAAAACCGGGAATGCTACCGTTTTGCTGCCAGGTGCAGTACACCGCCACCAAGACGTCTCCAAACAAGTCTGGCATACAGTTGTAAAGCTCGTAGGGCAGACCATCCAAACCCGGAGATTTGTCCCTCGAGCATCCCGCCATCGCATCCCTCACTTCCGCCGCCGTGATGGCACCTTCGCAGCACTCCGCCTCACTTGCCGAGAGTCGTTGCAGGCTGTGCAGGTAGGCACTGAAGTCCACCCTGCGTTCTCGCTCGCCATTCGTCCCAAACAGTCGAGCAAAGTGCCGCTGAAAGGCCTCACACATTTTGCTTGGCTCGAGCAGTTCGCGCCCCTGTTTGTCCACCAGAGACCGAATGGTGGCTTTGTTGCCCTGTTGCGCCTCCGCCACACGGGCCTCTCGCGCGGCTTCAACACCTTCGTTTCTTAGAGCACGCATCCTAGCCCTGACAACGCACCCCTCGTGTTTGGCGTTGAAGTGTTGGTCAAGGGCCAACCTCGCCGCCAAAACGTCGGATGCGATGCCACTTCTAATTGCCTCTTCTAGCTTCTTGACTAGCTCACCCTCTACTCTGTTTCTGTCTATGGCTAGTGCTTTGCTATACCTAACCGCTTCTGCTTTTATTGCTCTCTTGAGGGCAAACCACCATTTGTTATTGATGATGGCTCCCTTCAAAGCCCTCTTTACTAACGTGCTAATCCGGTCTCTGAAAACTTGTCTCGACGGGAAAGACGCGTTTAGTTTCCAGTAACCAGGGCCCTGCCTATGTGTCTTATCTAAGTCTAGCGTACATGTCACAAGTTTGTGATCCGTGTAGCTGACTATGTGAAATTGTGGACACCCTATGCTATCTCTATCTACTCTCCTACATAGTATTCTATCTAGATACGATCTCGACGACCCGATGCGGTTTGTCCATGTCCACATTGGCGCATTCGGATAATCGAGTCGGTACCTGTCAGACAGTTGAAAGCGTCTGAGCAGGTCTTTGAGGCATTTGCATCCCCGTCTATTCCTATCTCTGCCCACATAGTCTAGATGCGTGTCCAAGGTAGCATTCCAATCCCCCACTAAAAGTAAAGGACGAGACGTTCCTAGGAATACTTCTAGACGTCGAAAGAAATCCGGCCTACATGTTAAAGGTGGTGCGTATACTGATCTGAGTCGAAAAGCACACCCATCGCTGCCATCGACATCCAGAACAACCAATCTACCCCCCGGGTCTATGAATACTATCTTTACTTCGAGATCCAGACTCTTGCGAAAGAGTACCGCCGTGCCACTACCGCCCATTCTCGGCAGACAGGGAGAAAAATAAATGTTAAACTGTCTGCCAAACATGGACGATAGGGCCCGCGGATCATGGAGTCTGGTCTCGCTTATGGCTATGATTTCTAGTTTATGTGACTTTATGTCATTTAGGAGGTACCCTTGTTTCCAAGGGGACCCCAAGCCACGCGCATTTACACAACCAATCTTGAGCATCATTTTGATTTGAGTGTTAAAGTTTTATAAAGAGTCACTTACCGTTTGAGAGTTTTTGTGTCTACTCCTTCGGGTTTTCTTCGAGGAGATCACTATATAGTTTTTTCGCCAGGTATTTTTGGCATTTGCAAACTGCCTTTGGAAAGATAGATTTTAGTGTGTGGTGCAGGGTTGGTGTTATGTGTAGTATTTTGATGTGTTCTGGCGGTGTTGTGTATGGGTGGTTGCTGGTTTTTATGTCTTCGTTTGTTATGTTTGTTTTTGTGTTGATGTATTCGATCAACTCTGAGTTTTTTGTGTTGATGGCAGTGAGCATTGTGTGTGTACTTGCTTTTGGGGTTTTGTTGCTTGTGTTGTAGTTGTGTGTGCTTGTGTTGGTGTCTGGAGTGGTGTCGGGAGTTGTGTATCTCCCTCCTTTGTTTGTGTTTGCTTTTCTTTTCTTGCTCCTCTTCCTCCTTCCTTTCTGGGCTATTTGCCATTCCTCATTACTTTCATCTTCCGATGAAGGTTCTGAGGAATCGGAAGGGGGTAGGGGCAAATTGTGAGCGTCTGTGTGTGCTTGTGTGAGTTGTTGTGTTGCTGTTTTTGTTGGTGCTGATGGCTTGTTATTTGTGTGAGGTGTGTGTGATGTGGGGGAGGGGAAACAATCTTGGAATTTTCTTTCTTTTCCCCTGCTTCCTCACTTGTTGTTTTTGCAGATGCTGTTGTCTTCTCAGTTGCCAGTGTTGCTTGTATTTCTCTTGTTTTGATTGTTGATGGTGGTGTTGGTAGTAGTGTTTTTTTCCGGGTTTTGGTGGTTGCCCTTGTTGCTTTTTTTGGTTGGCGGCGGTTGGGCAACTGTCCTTGAGGTGTGCCTCGCTGCCGCATACATAACAACGTGGCCGCCTTCCTTCCACCACTACATATAACTTGTGGTCCTTTGCCAGTTGGATGTGTGTGGGGATCTTTTGGCACTCCTCTTCAGTGATGTGGAGGAGGACTTCGACTTTTTTTCCTCCTTCCCAGTTTTTCTCCTCTGCAGTAGCAATTTCTAATATATTTGCCTCCTCCATTTCGAGGCATATAGAACCTACTATCCAATGTGTTTCCACTTGAGAGAGAGAGAGAGAGATAGATAGATAGATAGATATGATAGGCACAGGAGTAGTTTTGCAGTTAGATGTTTGTTTCCCAACCACATAGTTCCAGATTCAGTCCCACTGGGTGGTATCTTGGGCAAGTGTCTTGTAGTATAGTCTCGAGCCGACCAGAGACTTGTGAGTAGATATGGTAGACGGAAACTGTAAGAAGCCCGTCATATATATAAATATGCCCACCCCACCATTGCTTAACACCGATGTTAGTGTGTTTACGTCCCCCTAACGTTAGTGGTTCGGCAAAAGGGACCGATAGAATAAGTATTAGGCTTACAAAGAATAAGTTGTGATGTCGATATCTTCGACTAAAGGTGATGCTCAAGCATGGCCGCTGTCAAATAAGTGAAACAAATAAAGGAATTAAAAAAATATATGCGTGTGTGTGTGTGTGTGTATGCGAGTATGTGTTTGTTTGTGTGTGTGTGTGCATCTATGTGCGCGTGTGTTTATTGCAACATATAAGCTGTCGTGGGGTGGTTAATCCATAATACCTTCAACTTTACGTATTTCTAAGTTTTCAGCGACGGTTGTGCATGCGCATAGAGAATAGGTTCCTTGTGAAAAGAAAATTTCCGAGAAGCTAGTTCGTAATGTTTAACGACATTTCTGATGAACATTAATCTCTTAAATAATAAATTTGAGAATCTCCCTCTTATGACTACTTTAGAGTTTGCTAATCAGCTAGAACATTTTTTGTCTTCTTATAGATGTGTATCATCATATTACACTGAACTTTAAGGAATGAAATGTAATATGTAGGAAATTAGATTTAGGTTATATTGGAGGAAGAGGTGGAGGAGGAGGAAGAGAGAAAGAGAGAGAGAGGGAGAGAGATTGATACTATTTCACTTGAGGTCATTTGTATTAATGTCCAATCGTATTGTACGATGCAGCTCAATCGATATAAATTAAACCATGATATGTAAGTTGTGTAGAGGAACATTAACAAAAACGTTTAAGAATAGGTTTTTAAAATATGTTTCGTATGTAAAGATATGAGAATGGATACAAGAATGTAGAATCAATGAAATAAAGAAGGAAATAAACATATCGAGAAGAAAATGTACAACAATCTATAAATGTGAAAGAAACAATGATTGAATAAACGACAGAAAATGAAAGCAGCAACAAATGCAGAAAATAGGCTTAGAGTAAAGTTTGAAACAAAATACATTTTGTATTTTCGTTTGACTTGAGCAAAGTAGGGATAGGAGAAACGATGCCATGAAAAGCGTAAAGTGGACGAAAAGATCCATTTTCCATGTAATGTTTTTGAAATTACAGCAGAGGAAATGGGTGGTTAGTTAGAAAACAGAAGACAATATAAATTAGATAGAAGCTACTGGATAATGAAAATAGAGGAGGGATGAGAGCCGTTAAACTATAGTGAGGTCAAGTGAAGTGAATAACGAATGTTTTAATGCATGGAGTAGAACGAGATTTCATAGAATTATCGACGAAACAAAACTACCTCTCTCTCCACATAAAACACGAACGTTTTATATTTTCAAAGAAATATAAGGTGGAGAAGGTTAAGATGGTATGCTCAGTTATATGAAATAGAAGAAAAGGGAATAAAATTATATGGCAAGTAATATTTCTTGTAGCACGTTCGTTAGCTTATGAACCACGTTTGGGAAATATATAATTTTTTACCCGATTCTTTATTGAAATTCACGTGAGAGAACGTTAATGTTGGCAGTAGAATACATTGTTGTTCTCTTGATAAATTTAAAATATTCAACACGTATAAAGTAACATTAAAAATTGACTTCATCATTAATAATAGTCATTCGTTGTCATGTTGTTTATACATTGGGTAAATATCAATGTCATTAAGAGGGACTTCTTCTGACATGGAAGAAAAAAATGTATAATCTTGAACTGCATTACCCGCGATGTTGTAGACGATTGTTGTATATTTCTGACAAACAAGGAAATATTTAATGTATTAATGCGTGGCTGAAGTACTGTGTCTATGATTGTCAAAATTGTTTTTCAAATTTCTAATGCTACAATTCTTTAGATGCCAGACATATTTAGAATATGTGTTTGTAGTACAATTTAAATCTCGGAACGAATATGAGTTGGAATGGGGCCTGCGAGGAATAATGAGTACTGTAGATAGAAGCATGCATGTTTGAGGCTGTGTTGAGAAAGAGAGGGTAAGAGAGAAAAGGACATGAAACGGCGTTAATGAGTTCACTTGATTTCCTTTGTTAGATGAACAGAACATCTTGGTCATCAAAACAATTTACGTAATTTTGTAGAAGCTTTAATCATATATTTATTTATATATTTATTTATCGTCTTGTGATTGAATTTGACAGACGGAAATAGTGAGGTAGCCTCTCTGTAGTAAAGACTTTGAAATAAATAGTAAATGCTTTGAAGGTGTTTAGGGTCCTATTGTTCAGATGCGGTCCTGTGATTTCAATGCCAGTAAAGCGACGTCAGTTATTTTCTTTATATTTTAGTCACCTTTGCGGACATGATTTTGGCAGGAAGTTTGAGGCCACATTCAGTGACTGCAGTTTAGCATTTTCAATGACTGAACATGATGTACTGGGCACAAGACGTAGTGGGATGGATAAGATGAATCATGTTTTGTGTGTAGATCCGCCTTCACACTCTTCAATGACATTACAAGACTCTACATGGTTATGACAGCCAATAACTAACAGAGCCACACATAACAACAGAGTAAATTATACCTAGTGCCTCTTTAGACTACAGCTCACTCGCACTGGTCATGCGTCCTCAATTGTAACCCAAAACCATTTAATTCTGTCGCCGCCCCTATGTAATAACTACCGTCCGTTTGATGTTCAGATGCTACGGGATCGAGAATGCTCATGCGTACTACGCCATATGCGGCACTCAATATAAGGAACTCTTCTTGTGGAATATACTATGCTGCAGCCTACCTTGTGAGTGGCGCCAGCATGCTGGGAACAACATGTCCACAACCACATAACTATAAAAATAAGAAGTGCCGTGTTGTCCCCGTTGACAAAATATTAATTACATTACCTTCGTCATAATAAAACAATTTCAAATGAGATTTAGTATCCAATATACCGTAATTTTAGTGCGAACTTCCTAATATACAACTATGGCTGTTCTTTAATATAGTTTCGCATGTGCAAATAGAACATACAGGCCACATTCGTTATTTCCAACTTATTTCCCTACTTAGGAATACGTGTGTTTTAGTTCCAAATGACTTCAGAAGAAGAATTAGGTCTCATTTGGAATTGCCTTCTGATTTCAATATGAATTTTTTTGCCGTTTTTCTGGACTGGTAACATCACACACCTGAATCGAAAGATATTTCATAGTTTTCTGTCGCTGATTTATTTTGATTTACATTCTACTTTATACACAAAACTAAAATACCAAAGGAAAAAATATCAAATAAGATAACATGTATAATATATGGAAAAAATTAATTTCTTTTTTTTTTTATCATACAATATATATTTTTTGATAGAAAAGTTTCGAAGGACCTTCGTTCGTCAAATAATGTTTACTAATCTTCTCTATTCCAGAGATTTTTTGATGTAACACAATACTATCAAATCATCTACCTTTACCTATGACAAAGAAGTGGAGAGGATCCTGTAGGCATTGCGAAAAGAATACTTCTGTCATATTTAATATTTAGAATTTATTATTCTCATAATGATTTCAAAATAATTCCATCTGTCACATAACTTCGCTAACCGTCACAAGTTCAGAGATAATACTTATACAAGACCATCAATATATGAAAATAGAAAATGAAAAGTAAACATAGAGAAATACGAAGTCTGTGCTGTGCGGTGACTTTAATGACCTGAGTGGCGTGTAATACCCTACCAATCAAAACAAATTAAACGTCTACATTTTAGACATTCCTACATAATTTAGATAATAAATAGGTATTAAATTTATGGCGTAAATATTTCCCCATTCTTATGACAAGGTGATTTCGAAAATTCATCAAACTTTCAGTCGAGTGCAAAGACAAGTTATCTTATATAGAACTTACATAAATGTTTTAATTACTCATACCAGTTCATTGAAGGTAGACGTGTAGTCGTGTGTGGTAACCCCCGTTGGCAATCAATCTTTTTCCCTGTCATGTCTGTTTAGTGGTTATCTTATATATACTTTTACCGACATAATTACAATTACACATACTTAACTTTTCAAACGTACACGTGTACATATACATGCATATATACATACATACACACTCATACATATATGCATATGTACATAGAAACATACATATACACATGTAAGTATATACCTATCTCTCATTTTATCTATCTATCTATTTACCTATCTTTCGCTCTGTCTCCCTCTCTCTGTGTCTCCCTCTGTTTCTCTCTCCCTCTCTCTCTCTCCCTCTCTCTCTCCCCCAACTCTCTCTTTCTCTCTCTCTCTCTCTCTCTCTCTTTCTCTCTCTCTCTCTCTCTCTCTCTCTCTCTATATATATATATATATGACAAAAATGAAGAAATCTTATCCCACGTATGCAGTGCTGGGCACCAATTTTCATCGCTCGTATGTATGTATATATGCATGTATTTATGTATGTATATCTATAAATATGTATATATACAAATACATATGTATATATGTACGCATGCATACACATAATCACACACGTGGAAAAATGAGGGAGAAACAGATCGCTAGATACATAACAATGTACTTGTTCGTGTGTGTAGTTCTCCTGACATGTTCATTGGTATGAATAACTTATGGCTCATCAGATATCAGTCCACTTACGTAGGTGATAGCTGAGCGAAAAAAAATATTATTTCGAAGATATCACTGAAGCGCAGGCACAGGCACCCTCCCACTGACTCACCCTCAGACACCCATGACTCCCATATCCACACACACACATGCGTATGTACAAATATATGAGTGTTTTATGAGTATAATAATAAACACGAACTGGCTGGGAATGTAAAGAAGGAATATACAGTATGATGGTCACAAAGAATTACAACAATAGATGTGCAATTATAGTTATTGCTGTTGTTGTTTGTTTTGCTTTGCGGAACGCTTTGTCGTGTTTGCTCTGGGTGATTCTGTGAGAGCGGACAGCAGCCTGTTGTCAAAGGTCTCACAGGGTCTCTTTGCGCAAATTGTAATCTTTGATAGTTGGTGGATAATTATCGTCCAATGTTCGGACGATCAGTCTGTTGTCAGCATACTCTGAGTGGGGGATTACGTATGCCGAGGCTATGATTCGGTCTCAAGATTCAGTTGTTATTGTTGTTGTTCTTTTTCTTATTCTTATTCTTATTATTATTTATCTTTCTTTTTAAGGCGGTGAGCTGGAAAAATCGATAGTGCAGAGAGAAACGCTTAGCGGTATTTCACCCGTCGTTACGGTCTGACTTCGACTTTACTTTTCATCCTTTTGGGTTCGAAAATATAAGGTAGCATCACTTATTTCTCGAGCAGCATCCAAGTATTCGATCGGTTCAAAGCAGTGTTAGTTTCTGCAAGCGCGCCACCCTTATTGCAGCTCCTAGTTGTTCCATGTACTTCTCGAGATGTTTACTTATTGTTCCCAGGTCTTCCACAATTATTTCAACTACTACCACCTTTTTCATCGACCGAGACTGCTTAACCTCCCAAGCTAACCCAAGCTTCCTTATCGCATATCTTGTTGTCAGCTGGCCATGCTATATATTTGATCCAGCATCGTTTGCTTTCTTCCTCAAGACTAAATCTGGCCTCCTTTTCTTTATCACATGCTCGCACTGCATCATAAAATCCCATAGGTTATTTGCAGTATTATTTTCGATGATGCCTTCGAGTTTATGTTCGTACCACTTTTTAACTCTGTCAAGTCCATACTTGTTGCAAAGTGTCCAACAGACAATTCTTGCTATATTGTTGTGGTGTCTCTTATATGCTTTCTGCGCTAGTGGCGTATATTGACTGGCAATATGCCGTACGGTTTCACCGTTTTGTTCACAGATTCTGCACTTAACACTCTCTGATGTGTTGTCTATTCTACATTTGATGTAATTGGTTCTTAATGCTTGCTCTTGGGCAGCAAAGATTAGACCCTCCGATTCTGGCTCTAAATCACATTTAGTCATCTATCTTTTTCAAGCACTGGAGGTGGTTTATGTTCCGACCAGTTTTTTTATCATCGGGTAGGTCCATGTTTTGGCAAATTACCCACTGAATATACTGTGCAGTTATATCATGCCTATTGAGTTATATCATGCAAGATGACTGCATATGGAAACAACATAAACAATGTTTACATTTTGTTGTTTACATACACGACATGTTGGGCTACTGCCGTTCTTTAATATGTTAGCCTGGTTGTTGATTTAGGTAGGCATTGATCTTGGGCTGCTGTGATAAACCCTTTTGTTTCTGATTTTAAGCCAGAAGGCACACAGCATTGATGGGTAAGGGCTTTGTCAACATCGGCAGTATGAGCTCTCTTTGGGTGTTTCCTTTTCAGAGGTTTTTCTTGCCATTTACCAGTCAGAATATCTAAGGCAGCAATTTTAGCACGGGTTTTCATACTCTAAGCTTTTTGTCTTCTTGTTTCTAGTACGTCTAATTCTGGAATTTGTTGTATTTCGAATTCAATTATATAATCGTTTGTCTGTTTTGTTACTGAGTATGATACTTTCTTGTTTTCATGCTTTGAGACAAGTTTTGAGACAGTCATCGGAGTTTTTCAGGTCGGTGTCTAGGCCAATTGTGACAACCTTCATTGTTAATTCCAGTTGTAAACTTCCCATGCCACTCTCTTTTCTGGGCAGGTAAAGTCGTTCTATATCTGCTTTAGTCTATGCATTGTCAAGAATTATCGTTTTTTTCTGTCAAATTTACATAATTCATTAATTGACCAGTTAATGATATTGAAACTGTAAGTCACGACCAGAATGGCTAAGGTAGTGATCGCTTCGATCCTGTTTCTTGCATTCACCTCTGCCTTGGGTATTGCCCTCACCCTGCGATGATATTCTCTTCTGATCCTTTCACTCATCACTGAATGTTTTATTCCGTCCCTTTCAAATACCCATAGATATTTGTAACTTTCCGCTGCTTCTAACTCTTTCTGTTGGTCAATATTAACGATGGATGTTTTTGTCATTTTTTCTTTTGATAAAGACAGTTTTTACACATTTAGCGAGGTCAAATTGTATCCTGATGTCTTCACTGAATTGTTTAACAACCGCTAGTAAACCCTGTAGTTGTTGGTCATTTATTGCAAAGAGCTTTAAATCATCCATGTAAATGAGATGAATTATATTTTTATCAAAACATTTTGTAGCCGAATTGTACATCATCGAGCAATTTCGAGATGGGCATTAAGGCTAGAAAAATGAGGAGTGGTGAGAAAGAGTTACCCTGGTAAATACACATGAAATTCATTGTCATTGTTGAACGTCAGTGTGGTTCTCCATGATCTACTTACAGACAAGAAGTTTCGCAGAGTAGGTGCTATTTTATACATTTCCAGACACCTCTCATTACAGCTTCGACAAGTTTTTGTGTCGTTTGTAAAAGCTTTTAAGATCATCTTATTAAAGTGATTATCATTATTATCATTATCATTATTATTCATATACACGCAACAGGTTAGATCGTTGGAAAAAAGAAAAAAAAGAATCCTAAAATCGGGTTACATCAAGTAGCCTTAGATGTGTAGAACTCTCGTATTGGGTTACAGGAAGAAACCTTAGATTCAAAGAATTCTGCTGGATATCCTAGCTGTCCCTAATAATAATAATAATAATAATAATAATAATAATAATAATAATAATAATTATTATTATTATTATTATTATTATTATTATTATTATTATTATTATTGTTGTTGTTGATGTTGTTGATATCATCATTATTATTATTATTATTATTATTATTATTATTATTATTATTATTATTATTATTATTATTATTATTATTATTATTATTATTATTATTATTGTTGTTGTTGTTATTATTTCGCTAGTGATTGCTAATTACTTAGGTAGTATTTTTTGGTGAGTTTCCCTGACAACATGTCTCTCCAAATCTCAAGAGTTTTTTTTTTAGTACTATTGCAGAATATAAGATAATATTTTTATAATAATGTTACACGTTTGTGTAACCTATTATGTTACAATTCCGTATTTTTTCTATATGTTCCTTCCATTGTTATATGTTCAGTAATAATCTCCATGATTTTATTTACGTCTATATTAGTCTCCAATAATCTCCTATCTTTCCGGTATTTAATTGCTATCGCTTATTTCAGCGTATTTCGAAATTCTTTAGTTCATTCCATTGGATCTATCAAATTCCATTTCTTTGCAAATCTTAATGTTTACAATTATTATTAATGTTAACTCTTTTGTTGTTAATACCATTGCATTATTCCAATGCAGCGATCTAGCAAAATCGTTCGTACACCAGGCCAAATGCTTTGCGGCATTTCATCCGTCTTTACGGACTGAGTTCAAATTCCCCCGGAGTCGACTTTGCCTTTAACTTTATCGGGGTCGATAAAATAAGTACCAGTTGGTCAATGGGGTTAATATAATCGACTTACCCCTCCCTCGAAATGGTTGGCTTGTGCCAAAATTAGAAAGCATTATAACACACTGATTTCCGTTCTCTTCTTAAATTTTTTCCAACGAATTAATTTCCGTATTGCAAGCCTTACCTAATTTACCTACATATAGGGGTTATATTTTAAAATCTAAAATGAGAAAATCAGAGGAAAATTGCACTTTAATCATTGCAATGAATGTTTGTCTGCTTTTCCTTTGACATCTAATATGCATATATTCCTTCTTCAAGTGAGTTTATGGTTTTCAAAAAATATTTTGTCGATAAACGTTTTGCAAACTTAATTTCTTTCACGTTTTAATGCAATTAAAACATAAATTCTTACTTTAAAATATTTCCCATTTAAAATTAAGTGATATATCATTAATGACTTTAAGTATTCCAATTCTATTCACAGATTGGAACTCTGGTCTGTTTGAATATGTTTAGGATTTCTATACATAATTCAATATTCTTTATTATATTTAATTATAATATAATGTTTTTTCTCATTTTCATTATATTTTCATTACGTTTCAATTCCTGAACTCCGTACCGATTCGAATGGGAGAAATTATACATAGGCGAACGAGGGTAAAGACTGAAGTTAATCCAACAATAGCGGTGACTAATATTGCTTCATGATTGGTATAGTTTTGATAATATTGTTCTCAAATTATGGCGGCGAGCTGCCCAAAAAATTGGCACGCCGGGCGTCATGTTTAGCGGCGTTTCGACTGCCGTTACATTCTGAGTTCAAATTCCGCCGAGGTCTACTTTGCCTTTCATCCTTTCGGGGTCGATAAATTAAATACCAATTACGCACTGGGCTCGATGTAATCGACTTAATCCCTTTGTCTGTGCTTGTTTGTCCCCTCTATGTTTAGCCCCTTGTCAGCAATAAAACAAAAACAGAAACGTTAGCAGGCCGGGCGAAATGCTTAGCGGTATTTCGTCTGTCTTTACATTCTGAGTTCAAATTCCACCGAAGTCGACTTTGCCTTTCATTCTTTCAGGGTCAATGAATTAAGTACCAGTTGCGTACTGAGATCGATCTAATTGACTGACCCCCTCCCCAAACAATTCAGGCCTTGTGCCTAGAGTACAAAACAATATTGGTCACAAATTTAGACACAAGTTCATCTACTTTGGGGCAAGAGTTATGTCGATCATATCGACTCCAGTGTTCAACAGCTACTTATGTTATCGACCCCGAATAGATGATAAGCAAAGTTGACCTTACCAGAATTTGAACTCAAACATAAAGATGGACCAAATATCTTGTATTTTCTGGGCTCAGTGACAAGTCTAGCGTCTTGCCCACTTTATAGAAATTTTTGATGATACCAATAATCATCCGCTTTCGACCTGTTCAGAAACTTTTATATTTATTTCTCTCTTTCTACTTATTCATTCATTTGGTACTCTGCGCGTTTATTATTTTTGTAAGTTAACAATTTCCTGTATTTTCCCCTATTTTTATAAAATCCTAATTGTATAATTATCACTAATAGGACGGTTCTATAGTTATTAATGACTGGCAAGAATGGTTCTTGCAATATTATTTATCACTAACTGACGAACTGCTCATTGTTTAATATATTTAATAATCTACTTGCAGTTATTAATTAATTCATTTCTATATGTCTTCTCTCCACAGCCAACCTTTATTAATAAGCTGACATAATCGTTAAAGCAGCAGGGAAGATGTTTAACCTTATTTGTTCAATATCTTTACAAACTTAATTCAAATAAATGTATTTACATACTTAATTAACATACTTAATACTTGCTTTTGTCCTTTCGGAATCGATGAAGAAGAATCTTTGAACGAGTACTTGATTCGACAGTAGCAACCGACACCCCACTTCATCAAAAATGCTTGCCTTCTGCCTAAATCACAAACTATTTTTGATCTGTGTTCCTCTCTTTGCTTTTTCGAACCAATTACAATTGGTTCGAAAATCAGCAATTCCAAAATAAGGCAAGGGAATTTCGGGAGTATCACAGCCATCTTGGATTATTTATATATATATATATATATATATATATATATATATATATATATATATATACATGATGGACTCTGCCGTCGACGACGATGTATGTGCGTTCAGCTTTTGTCGAACAACCCCAAACAGGTACACGGTGTGCCACATGTCAGGTGTCGAAGTGATAGAAGAGTAACATGAAATAATGTGTTTTGTTCAAAGACGCAACGCACCACCCGCTCTAAGAATTGAAACCACGATCTCACAAGTGACCCTAATCACTTTCTATATATATATTTGCAATGGTATCACCAGTACAAAAATGCTTATAGCACATTCAAACTGGGGTACACGCCGTCCATTGTGTTTTGTCATGGAGAAAATTTCTCGCTGCTGATAAATGGTGTGGATACACCTAGTTCAGTTCTCAGTCACACCTGCCTAGATAGTGAGACGCCAGCATTTTGGAGTAGTCTTCTCCTCTGCGGTTATATATATATATCTATATCTATCTATCGATATATATATATATATATATATAGAGGGAAAATTTGCAAAAAAAAACAACAACAAACGAAGACAGGTGGTGTAGAAAAGAAACAGATGTATAACGCTTGGGAATTGAAAAAGTCTTTAACGTTTTGAGCCTACGCTCTTCCACAGAAAGAAACAAGGAGAGAAGAAAATGTGTGTAATGGTTAGCAATCTATCATGGCGAATATATATATATATATATATATATATATATATATATATATATATATATATATATATTGTTGTACTTGGGGATGGTCATATTGCCAGTTTAGCCAATAAAAACACACGCACTGTATATTTGGTGTTAATTTTTTTTTTTTTTTTTTTTTTCAGCTTTATATTACATTAATCTTAATCTTAATCTTAATCTTATTTCGGCCAGAGTTCTTTCGTCACACTTCTGTGACCTCATCAGTGGTCCTTTGTTTCCTTCTTTCTTATGTGTGTCTCACCTTGCTAACTATCAGCCATTTTGTATTTTGTATTCCTATTGTATGTGTCTACGCATGCGTGTCCTTCAATGTGTCTGTGTCTTTTGTAAGTGCATGTGTGTATGGGGAGTGTCTGTATCACCTATATTCTCTGTTAATACGTGTTCATTTGTATTAGTTTTTATTTATTTATATGTTCATGTGTGTGTGTGTGTGTGTTTTTTTTTTTTTTTTTTTTTTTTTTAATGTGTTTAATTAAATTTTGTTAACGTATGTAGTATTTAATTCCATTTGTTTATCTATGTATTGTATTATACTTTGTTCCTATTATTGGTTTATGGGTAACATGTTGTCACATGCTGTGGTTTGTTAGTGGCGTATGTTAGTGTTCCATTCTAGTTTCCTATTCAGGCTAGGTTTCCCTTCTATTATGTTTGTAGCTTCAGTAATTTGTCTAAGTGCTGCATCACTGCTATGTGTAGATAAGATTTTAATTTCTATGTTGTTGATTGAGCCTCTATGTTCTTGCTCAGCGTGCTGGTACAGAACTGATGAGTTCTTCCCTTCCTTAAGTTCCCTCCAATGTTCGTTTGCCCGCTCCCCTATACTCCTTGCTGTTTCGCCTACATATGTCGTTGTCTTATTTCTGCATCGTCCCTCTGTACATCTTATACTATAGACCACATTTCTGGTTTTGCAGTTCGTTTGTGGGCTAAATCTACATACGATACAGTTCCTATCAGTGCAGGGGGTTCTACTGAAGGGGTATGTTCTACTGATAAGGGATTTGATAGGGTTGCCTGGCCTTTCAACAACCTTAATTCTTAGCTTAAGTTTGTCTAGGGCCATTCTAAAGCGGTACGCCAGTTCGCCTCTAGGGGTGGTGTCGACGAACATGACGCTTTGGTACTTGTGGCTATTGTACCATGAGCTTGCCTTCCCTATTTTCTTCTTAGTTCTTTCTATGGTGTTCCATGATTTGCTCCTATAGAGTGGGCAAATCCCATTCCTATCGTTGCGTTTGATTGTTTCAAACTTCTTCATAGCTCCTTTGTAAACCCTGATCCTTTCTTTATGGCTGTAACCCGAGAACTGCATGCGGTGGACGAAATGTTGTATATGTCTCTTTAATTCTGTAGGGTCGCACATGCAGGAGACATTTCGCATTACTCTGACGAGGTCTGCCATCAATATGTTGAATTTGGCATTGTCCGCAATAGCCGAGTTCCGGTGGGTCAGGTACTTGGAGGCCATAGGTTTTGTATAGTGTGAATGGAGGATTCTGGTTTTATTGTTCTTAGTTTCTAGCCAGAGTTCAGTATCTAATACAGGTAATCTATGGTTAGGGTGTTTAGTAGGGTAGTCTATCGTAACTCTAATACTCTGGTGGATGGAGTTAGCTATTCGCTGGATGCTCTCCATAGTCTTAGTTTCTATTTCTATTTCAGGGGTACTCTCTTGTGGGGGTGTCTTTACCACTAAGTTGATATCATCGACATATCGAGAGTACACATTCACGAGTATGGAGTTCTGTGTCAGGCGTTCCTTAAGCCTTCTGTCCCACCATACCATGAAAAGATTGGCCACATCACCGGCGATACTAACCCCGATGGCTGCCCCCTCGTCCTGGGCGTATAATTTGTTGTTAAATTTAAAGGTGTGGCCTTTTAGGGTGACCTTTATACTAGCTCCTAGTGCATGTGCGATCATTTTCTTTACCTGGTGGATATTAGTGGGGGTCCGTATGGCTCTGGTCCATCCACTCCATCTCTCTATAGGGGTCTTCCTAGCCATAGAGGTAATTGTGGGTGGTCTACCTCTTAGACGTCTACTAGGGCAGAAATCTCTAAGGTCGTATCTATCTAGATATGCATCGTCATATGTCAATCTAAGTAGGAGGCCCAGTTCTTCTGTGTTGACTTTTTGGAACTCTACTTCGCTCTCGTTGATCATTTCCACGCACTTTTCCACTGCAAAATCCACGTCGATAGATGGGTATAGTGATACCACATCCATGCTACCCACTATACACCCTGTCAGGTTGCAAGTGTTGTTGCAGTCGTTGATCCTGCTGAGGAGATCTTCCGTGCTGTCACAGACATCAGGTGACATCTGGATTATGGGGCGTATGATCATTGAGAGGAAGTAGGAGATCCTGTAGTTACTAGCGACATTCGCTCCACAGACTGGTCTTGTTGGTGGTCCCACTACAGGATTAGTTGTTACTTTGTGGTCCTTACGGAGCCCATACAGCGTCGGGATATCATTGTTCCAGGCTTGGAAGTTGTTGGCTGTGCGCTTCTGGGGTCTAAGGACAATTGTCCACATCATCATGTGGGCATTGAGGACTTTTTCTCTTTCCTCATGCGCCTGTAAGGTTGTTACCTTCGTATTGGCGATGTGAGGTTGCATTGCCTGGATATAGTTCGGCAGGCTGTCTATTGACATTCTGCCGGACTTATCTGTGGGAAGGCATACCACTTCTCCCTTTTTCGTGCGCTGCATGAGCTTGTGTAGGCCACTTGCGGGTATATTCCCAAGTTGTTGGGCCTCTGTCTTATTCTGTCTCTGTCTCTTAGTGTATAATTCTAAAATCTGTCTAAGTTTTGTCCTAGCTATAGTGAACTGTGCTTCCATGTGGTCATGAGTATGTTTAGGGATGCAGACTCTTTTGTTAAAGGGTAATGTTGTCGGGTATACCCGGCTCATATCATAAGTTTTGTCATGTATGTTGAAGAATTGAGTGTCAAGGAGGCTAGTATTCCTGTTGTTGGCCCCTCTGGGGTTGTCTTCTTCGTAACTACCACTACTATTACTGCCGTTATTGCTACTCCCATTCATCCTGTTATTCCTACCACTACTATAGTTACTGTCACTACCACCACCACCACCACCACCACCACCGCCATTGTTACCATCCCATCTAGTGTTTTCTGTTTTAGGTCTGCTGACTCCCTGTCCAAGAATTCTGTTGCATTCAGCTTTATTCTCCCTCTTGACCCCCATGGCCTTACCTTTGTCTGTGTTCTTGTGCCTATGGTTATCTGTGTCTGTGTGTCCGTTCTCCCTGTTATTGTTGCTGTTGTATTCGATTTTTTCTCTGTTATTGTTTTTGTTTCTATTGCTTGTCCTCATGTGTTCGTTTTTGCTGTTGTTGTTGTTGCTGTTGGTGTTCATAGGGTTGCAGTTGTTTTTGTTGCTACGGCTGTTGTTGTTGCTGCTGCTGTGGTTATTGTTGGTATTGTTGTTGTCGTGATTGTTTTCATCCATGTTGTTGTTGCTGCGGTTATCGTTGGTATTGTTGTTGTTGTGATTGTCGTCATTCATGTTGTTGCTGCGGTTATTGTTGTTGTTGTCATTCGTGTTGTTGCTGTTGTTGTTGTTGTCATTCGTGTTGTTGCTGCGGTTATTGTTGTTGTTGTTGTCGCTCGTGTTGTTGCTGTTGTTGTTGTTGTACATGTTTAAATTCCAACGTATTTTTGTGAACGACTTTTCGATTTCGGAGAGGCATTGGATGGGGTTAACCTTGTGATATATCGCATATTTCGGTGGTAGTTGAAGTAGCGATTTTTCATCTGGGTCTGTTGTTATTCCCCCATAGATGTTGGCTTCGTTGTCTCTGTTGAACTCTGCTGGTAGAGGGACCTCTGCCATAACAATTCCGTTTATTGTTTCTGGGTATCCCTCTTTCTCTTCTTTTGCGAGTTTGTATTGCTGTTCACTTTTTAACCACGAGATTTTCTTTCTAAAGTGTATATTGCACTGGCGTATGACATATGTATTCTCTGCGTGTATTATATTCATAAGTGTGGTTCTCTCTGTTCGTGTGGTGATGCCTCTAATTTCTTTTAATAGAATGCGTCTACGCTTATTTTGTTGGCTGAGTTCCTTATATATTTTGTTCTTAATGTTCGCCATTAGCGTCCGTTTTAGCCTTTCGGCTTGACCCTTGGTGAGTTCTAGTTTTTCTACGCTGGATGTGACCCTGTTAGTGTGTAATTTGGAGGAGACACATAGTTTAACAAAATGAAGCTGTTGAGTCGTCACGGTTTTCCGTAGGCAACTGAATACAGTGTCTTTCAGTATCTTGCTAGCCTGGCTAAGGCTCGCGTTGTTCCGTTTACATATTTGTTTTGCAAGATTTTTTATGTGAAATCGTGTGTTGAAACAGATGTTGTTGTACTTGGGGATGGTCATATTGCCAGTTTAGCCAATAAAAACACACGCACTGTATATTTGGTGTTAATTTTTTTTTTTTTTTTTTTTTTCAGCTTTATATTACATTAATCTTAATCTTAATCTTAATCTTATTTCGGCCAGAGTTCTTTCGTCACACTTCTGTGACCTCATCAGTGGTCCTTTGTTTCCTTCTTTCTTATGTGTGTCTCACCTTGCTAACTATCAGCCATTTTGTATTTTGTATTCCTATTGTATGTGTCTACGCATGCGTGTCCTGCATGTGCGACCCTACAGAATTAAAGAGACATATACAACATTTCGTCCACCGCATGCAGTTCTCGGGTTACAGCCATAAAGAAAGGATCAGGGTTTACAAAGGAGCTATGAAGAAGTTTGAAACAATCAAACGCAACGATAGGAATGGGATTTGCCCACTCTATAGGAGCAAATCATGGAACACCATAGAAAGAACTAAGAAGAAAATAGGGAAGGCAAGCTCATGGTACAATAGCCACAAGTACCAAAGCGTCATGTTCGTCGACACCACCCCTAGAGGCGAACTGGCGTACCGCTTTAGAAGGGCCCTAGACAAACTTAAGCTAAGAATTAAGGTTGTTGAAAGGCCAGGCAACCCTATCAAATCCCTTATCAGTAGAACATACCCCTTCAGTAGAACCCCCTGCACTGATAGGAACTGTATCGTATGTAGATTTAGCCCACAAACGAACTGCAAAACCAGAAATGTGGTCTATAGTATAAGATGTACAGAGGGACGATGCAGAAATAAGACAACGACATATGTAGGCGAAACAGCAAGGAGTATAGGGGAGCGGGCAAACGAACATTGGAGGGAACTTAAGGAAGGGAAGAACTCATCAGTTCTGTACCAGCACGCTGAGCAAGAACATAGAGGCTCAATCAACAACATAGAAATTAAAATCTTATCTACACATAGCAGTGATGCAGCACTTAGACAAATTACTGAAGCTACAAACATAATAGAAGGGAAACCTAGCCTGAATAGGAAACTAGAATGGAACACTAACATACGCCACTAACAAACCACAGCATGTGACAACATGTTACCCATAAACCAATAATAGGAACAAAGTATAATACAATACATAGATAAACAAATGGAATTAAATACTACATACGTTAACAAAATTTAATTAAACACATTAAAAAAAAAAAAAAAAAAAAAAAAACACACACACACACACACATGAACATATAAATAAATAAAAACTAATACAAATGAACACGTATTAACAGAGAATATAGGTGATACAGACACTCCCCATACACACATGCACTTACAAAAGACACAGACACATTGAAGGACACGCATGCGTAGACACATACAATAGGAATACAAAATACAAAATGGCTGATAGTTAGCAAGGTGAGACACACATAAGAAAGAAGGAAACAAAGGACCACTGATGAGGTCACAGAAGTGTGACGAAAGAACTCTGGCCGAAATAAGATTAAGATTAAGATTAAGATTAATGTAATATAAAGCTGAAAAAAAAAAAAAAAAAAATTAACACCAAATATACAGTGCGTGTGTTTTTATTGGCTAAACTGGCAATATGACCATCCCCAAGTACAACAACATCTGTTTCAACACACGATTTCACATAAAAAATCTTGCAAAACATATATATATATATATATATATATATATATATATATATATATATATATATATATGGCTGTGTGGATGGCGCAGGAGTGTTGGACAATTGTCTTCTACTATAGCTTCGGGCCAACCAAAGCTTTGTAAGTGGATTTAGTAGACGGAAACTGAAAGAATCCCGTCGTATATATATAAGTGAATCATATCTGAGACTTAGATTAGGCAACCATGAATGTTCTACTAGAAACCCTACTGCCCGTTCCTCGATCAGTCTCAGTAAATTCATCTGGAAGTTAAAAGATAGTAATATCAGTTTTATAATTAGATGCAAAATCTCACCATCCACGAGATAGAAACTGTCAACTCTGCACACCAGTGTGCTATAATATCCTTTTTTCTAGTAATCGCTTATTAAATGAGAGAGTTGTAAAATCCTCGGCTTGTCTACACACTTCTAAATATCAATTTTATAAATATCAAAATTAATATCACTGATTGATAAATTCTTTATAAACCATGAATATGTTTACTAAATAGAAACTGAATTATGTAGATCCTGATTAGAACCAGTATTTATATCTATAATTTCATAGAATATACAATGTATATCTGTCCTAAATATATTTATTGCTGACATATACATAATATATATAAATGATTACATTCTAACAATCACTCAATTTTATTCCATTCGTAATATATATAAATAAAATTTCCTTACGCATAAATTCCTAGCATAAGCGTTATATCTTTCATATGTTTACAGAGTAAAATAAATTATATTATAATTCATATTTCTTGAATTATCTTTAAATATCAATACTCGGTTTAACTACTAAATATTTGTAATCTAGTTTAGCCAAAATTATATCATAAATGCAAATATTCCGTTTTTCTTCATATAACGTAATACAGCATTTCTACATATAATGATATGATCTCCAGTTTACGTAGTTATTTAGCTAATAATGAATAATTAGAAACATATTATGCTACATTATAGCAAATACTCAATATACGTACCCATATATTCTAGTACATTTTATTTCAGTATATTATAAATCATTCTTTCTCTCTTCATTCCTTCGTTCATCGTTTCTTTTTATTTGACCTCATAACTGATTAATTCTAGATATTAAACTTCCCTTAACATAACACTAACAAATTAACTTTTCTGAGAATGAATAAATGAAAATAAATTTAACAAATGTATATGAGTGTGAGTGTTTATATATATATACATATACATACACACACACACAAACACACACACACACAAACACACACACACACCCACACACACACACATAAATATATATATATATATATATATATATATATAAAATTTAAATAATTATG
>NC_142929.1:143351033-143358533 GCF_046866305.1 Octopus bimaculoides | reverse complement strand
TAACCGAATAACTAAATAATGATTAAAATATTGTCTATTAAATATTTACTTCATTTTTGCGCTGTGACTTAAAATTTCTGTTATTGCGAACTTAGTATCATCCATTTTGAATAAGACACTGCCGTCCTAAATACCAATTTACTCTCCCTAGACTAACATAGAACTATAGTAGCGCTTTGACCTTATCTCCAAGTTATCTTAGTTCCTTTCCCTGTTGATGCAGACGCACGAACACCCACACGCACACATGTACGCACACGCATACACATACAGACACGTACACACACACATACACACACATGCACGCACACGCATACACATATAGACACGTACAAACACACACACACACAAACCCACTCTTATATATACATATTAAATCCCCTTTTCTTGCCGTTGTTTTTGACGCTACTGCTACTACTACTACTACTACTACTACTACTACTACTACTACTACTACTACTACTACTAGTAGTAGTAGTAGTATTGCTGCTGTGCTGATGTTGTTTATACAACTTCTCCAGCTTATACCGTTTGTGTCAACTTTTCCCGCTATTGTCACGGTTTTGTGGTCATAGACTAATAGTTTCTCTTCGTTCATTTCATTAGTTCCTGATATACTGTACATGTCAACGACAAAAGGAATCGCCCACATGGAGGAGAAAAGCGAGATAGAGGACCAAATTCACAGACCGACTATGATCATTAGAACCTGAACGTCTTCCATATATACAGGATAAAGTTATAGATATCTCCTTGAAGCCTAAATATACTGATATTGTCCTCATATCAAACCAGCTGGCGAGTAAGCGTTCGCATGACTAGGACACAGATAGTGCAACGTAAACGCTGGCATCAAATAAGAAACGTTTAAGTAAAATTAGCAATAAGAGCGGGCGTAGCTATGTGGTAAGAAGCTCGCATTTCATCCATATGGTACCAGGTTCAGTCCTACTGCGTGGCACCTTGAGCAAGTATCTTTTACTGTACCCGGGGCCAACCAAAGCTTTTTGAGTGGATTCAGTAGACGGAACTTGAAAGAAGCCAATTGTGTATATATATTCATTTTAAATATATATTTTAATGTTGTTAGACGCTTACTGTATATTTTTTTATTTTCAAAATAACTATATATATGAGTAGTTCTCTATAATTTAGAGACTAGCAGAGAAGCTTGGATTTGGTCATTCAACCATTCATCGACACCCGTGTGCCATCGGAAAACGACCGTATTTGATTTTAAAACGAAATATTTTCGTCCAACAGGATAATGCTCCACCCATCATATTGCCCAGACATTGCCTCAACTAATTTCCCCATCATTTATTCTACAGTCTTCAAAATCATTTGGACAGAAAAACTATGAATTCTGTAGACGTGGTCAGAACAGTTTTGAAAGAGTACTTTTCGTCACGGATAAGTGAATTTTGGATGTCTGCCCGTCTACCAGATAGGTGGAAGAGCATTATAGTAGGAGAGTATATTTTAGATTTAAAAAGAACTGTGTTTATTTTAATTTTGAGTAAAAGAAAAACCATATTGAGTATAACACGCGTATAAAATTTAAGGTAAACGTTTTCTTGAGTATAAAAAAAAACGTTTATCTTAATTTAAAGTATAACAAACCGCATTATTTATGGGACGACCCAATATATATATTCTTATATACAAAGAGAGAGAGAGAGAGAGAGAGTGGGGGACAGAGAAACATAGACAGAGACGGATTGATACTGAGACATGAAGACTAATAAAGTACTACGTTAGATGATTATGATTGCTTCTCAGATTGAATAGCAGACATATTGAGAGACTTCTAAGTACATGAATTAGCTAGTTGCGAGGTCATTATTTTGTACATTAACAGCACTTTGATTTGTACTGTTTAAAGCCGTATTGTATATTAAAATAACAGACGCTTGACGACTTCCCTATTTGAATAAAAAAAAATGAAATACTTTAAAAATGTCACTAAATTATAATTTATTTTCCCCTTAATAATGCACGTAAATATACCATTTCATCGAAATTTGAAATAGTTGATGTCACTTTAAGAGAACGCCACAAATTCAGATTTTGTAATTCGCATTGTCTGCATTTTTAACCAACTTTCGATAGTAAATGCCCCCTCAGCGTTATGAAGTGGCTTTCATTGATACCTCCAGTTAAGATCCAAACTTATCAGATGACTCATTAGTAAGTTTATTCATTCACTTATCAAAATGATCCTGAGGCCTTTGGAACCACTTAAAGTTTATTGTGTTTCACCATTGCCTGTTTGATTGCTCTTTATCTTCTATTATCGTATTTTCCCCACATTCTGCTATGGTAATGGTGACATGATTGTCTGCTTCCCAATGCTGATTATCAATTAAAACTAACTCGGCATTTTACGATGTATAATACGACACAGATATCATGGGTCAACAATCAGGCAAACAAGGACGTCAAAATGTTCTTCCTATAACAACTACCTTCTCGAACCCACCCCCTACAACAACAAAAACAAAACGGACACAAAACAAAATTAAGTTGGATAATACAGGGTCATTGAAAATTCAAGAAGCCCAACGACATGTGTGGGCAGAATCTGGCAAATTCAGCTGTTTGCACATACAGCACTTTTATAAA
The DNA here is from genome assembly GCF_046866305.1 of Octopus bimaculoides. Taxonomy (NCBI): domain Eukaryota; kingdom Metazoa; phylum Mollusca; class Cephalopoda; order Octopoda; family Octopodidae; genus Octopus; species Octopus bimaculoides. Next base: position 143,355,908 of record NC_142929.1, on the reverse strand, counting down.
GTGATATTATGTTGTCCACTTAATGCGATAGTCCCATGGTAGGGAAGAATGCTACTGTTATTTAATCCTGGGAAACACCATTTCCTGTTGGACTTGACACATTTCCTGTATCCTTAGGTTTTCAAAATGAAGATGAGCACGTCTATCCAGCAAAGCTAGCACCCAGAGACTAGTTTCAGAGTCATTGCTCATCATCAGTCTGGATTAGCATGGCTTGCTAGCTGTTGATGCCTATCTGCCTTTCAAAACATATATATTTCAAGTGAAATACATTCTCTGATTTTTAAAAATAGAAATAATACATAATCCTAGGGCTAAATAACAGTGACATTCTTCCCTTTCATGGGACTGTCACATTAAGTTAACAACATACTATCACGTTATCGTGCTGCTACTGCATAAATCTCTCTGAGAGATTTAGAAATACATTATATCTATTTTCAGCATTTTTATATTTCATAAATTTTGAATCACCCTACACGATACATAACTAACCGGAAGGTGATATGCATGGTCGAAATGCTTTGGAAAATGCGTTTCAGTAATCAGTTTTATTTTAGCGTTAGACAGAATTCTCGAAGGAAGAGCAACTGTGTTTTATTTATCGATCTTCAGTCAAGTATATAATAATATTGTACAGTCAGTGCACGTTTATGTTTCCCCATCTTCCTTGTACTTCTAGCTCTACTTTTATATTTTCATACATAAATACTATTTACTCTCACCGATTACTTGATATATTTTGGGGTCATACAGTAAATATTCACGTATAGTTTTCTATACCTCACTACATTTACGACAAACATAATTGCGTGCGGCGCACTTTCGGTAACTTATTCAAAGTGCAGCTATTATTTTCTCACTTTTCTATTTAGTTGTAATAATTCACTAAGCTTTCAGGTTAATTTATATTATTACATATTACTGAGACATCATGAGTATTAATACCTATTAACATTTTCCATGTTAACATATCTGTTTTAAGTAGTACTATAATATACAATGTCTGCGTCATGTTCCTTCATAATATTTCCTTTCATCTGTGACAATATCACTGTGTCTAGTTCATTAATTTCCATGTACTTGTACGCCTGTGTTCATTCTAATTATGTGGTCTCCCTCATACAATTTCGCGAAAATTATAGCATTATTTCGATATGGTTTGTATGTTAGGCGTCGTCGGAGCATTTCAGTAAACCTAATATTCAAAGCGAATTCATGACTTGTGACGTTGTATTTAATAATCTATCATCATCATCATCATCATCATCATCATCATCATCATCATCATCATCATCATCATCATCATCATCATCATCAACACCACCATCAACATCGCCACTGCTGCTACCGTCGTCGTCGTCGGTTTAGTCATTTCTGTAATCTCATGGAATCATTCAATCCTCATTTTTAAATAATCATCGTAAAATACGTTTGTCATCACATTCTCGATGCCTGCTAACAATCGGTTGCAAATTCCATTATTTACATTGCCATCTTCAGTTTTCTTTATAATATTCCATCTATTTTCTCCACTTATTTTTTTTACCTACAATCAATCATATTCTTTTACTTCCTGTGGTTTGCTGTTCAAACCCTCCCACAGAAACTCCCCTTCTCTCTTTGTTTACACTGTACTTAATTACGTTTTGCTTTGGTACAATATATATTCATATACATTATATGAATATACATTCATATACATTAATTTAGGTAGGCTGTTGAACTTCTTAACAATACATTTTTTGGAACATTTTCGAAAGCACTACGACGATTAAGGCTTCTTTAACTTCATATACAAATTGTTGCTTTTTATTGTATTTCCATAGTAATCATAATTTTCTTCATGTTTCGTGATGTTCTTTCTCGATATAATTAGACATTAAAATGCATCTTTTCTTACATCTTTCAATGCTATTTATCGTCGATATCGTGGGACTTGATATTTCTAAACGAGAAACATATTGTGAGAACCCAATTAGATTTAAGACCACTAAGACGATCCTATGGAATAATATGTTTAACCTCATTATAATTGCACTGTGTTTGCTCACGGTTTACTTACATTGATTTATGGCCGAATCCGCTTCATCATCATCTCTTCTGAGCTAATGAAACAAAAATAAAACAGAATAGCCAACGATTTAACACAATCATTATAGCTGAAATCCGGAATCCTCTTTAATAGCGTAGCAGTTACTAAAAAAATAATGTTCACAGAGAGGAGTTCCTTTAATAACTTGTCTTTTTGTACAATGGTAGAATGCCTGCTATGTCTATTCTCAACTCAACATTTACGTATTCGTAACTTTATATGTATTCCGGGAACCAATTACAGAAGAAGAATTATTCCATCCTGTCTCGAAAGTTTATGAATTCTTATGACATCAACTCTATATAACGCCAGTGAGGTGCCAACGGGAATCCCGACCCACGCAGTACTAAGGTACGGTATATTACGTGTTTGTAATTCTACGATGTAGTTATACAAACATAGTAAATTTAAATATTTCTCTGCAGACTGAAAAAATGATGAACGAATAATTTTTTCGACCTTCATCGGACGATCAATCCCAGATGCACACATACACATTAACACATACATAGGTGTATGTATACATGTGTGTATTTTCATGTGCATATTCGGATGCATATATGCATATATTTTCGTACATGTATACATGTAAACATAAATATAATTATAAATTTACACGCTTGCACAGACACATACACATATACAGACGCAGAAACACGCACACTCACACACACACATACACACATGCACATATATATTTGTGTATGTCTCCACTTATACCCGTACATTCTTATACCTGTATATGATATATACATACACAAGTATGCCAAACTTATATGCATATATATATTTACACAAATACACACACTCCCGCATACGCTTATATTATAGAGATATATTCATATAGCCATATTCCTGCATATAGTTTTATGTATATATATATATATACATATACACATATATACATGGACACATTGAAGCCAAAATTAATTTGTTGATAATATCTGTATCAATAATGAGGAAGCGTCTATGTGATCAGTCGACCTGCTAGACAAAGCAGACTATTACCAGCCTATTCATAGATATTTTCTTATAAACATATACAGTGCATCTAAAAATACATGCCGTGGTCGATTAGAATTGCATTGATGAAAAATCTGCTTCACCAGCAAGTCTGGCTCGCAGCTAAGCAAGAACAACAAAAACAACTGCAGCAATCGTAAAATAAATTGTTCAATATTTATCCCTTCTTATATTTCAGTTCATAATATATTGTACACAGATAATTATGTGTTCAATAAAACTACTTACATCTATCCTACATCTTTGTGTCTGTTGCTACTATCGCCGGTTCGATATTTATATCGTTGCTGTGATGTATTGGGCAGAAAAATAGACAATACTTACCGCCTAACATATTTATTGCCGTGTGTCAATGTACGAAATTCATTATATTTATATTTATTGCGTTCCGCTCCTAATATTAGAGAAAGCCAGCATTGACTTGTAATAGATTAACACACACACACACGCGCACGAAATGCATACTCAAACACGGACACAATGAAACACAAAGAGAAACACACACACGTAAGCACATATGCGGGCGTATGTATATAATAAAATAAATATATGCTACAGTAAGTCACTATAAATAAATATGCAACGATTATGTGTTTTCACTTCTGTGAGTATAATGAAATGTAGACATGAATATATTGAAATGTAGGGATGTTTATTTATCTACGCACACACACATCCACGTAGGTATCTTAATATATAAGAATATATGTAGTGGAGGCGCAATGGCCCAGTGGCCAGGGTAGGGGACTTGCGGTCATAGGATCGCGGTTTCGATTCTCAAACCGGGCTTTGTGAGTATTTATTGAGCGAAAACACCTAAAAACTCCACAAGGCTCCGGCAGAGGATGGTGGCGAACCCTGCTGTACTCTTTCGCCACAGCTTTCTCTCACTCTTACTTCCTGTTTCTGTTGTGCCTGGAATTCAAAGGGTCAGCCTTGTCACACTGTGTCACGCTAAATATCCCCGAGAACTACATTAAGGGTACAAGTGTCTGTGGAGTGCTCAGCCACTTCCACGTTAATTTCACGAGCAGGCTGTTCCGTTGATCGGATCAACTGAAACATTTGACGTCGTAAGCGACGAAAGGCCAACAACAAGTATATACGTGTATATACATACAGACACACACACAAACATACACACTGATATATATGCATACACATAGATATAGGCTGGACACACACACTTATAATATAATATTATGTATTCCTTTATTGTCAAGAATGAGCTAAGCATACACGGGACAAACAAGGAGAGACAAAGGGATTAAGTCGATTACATCGACCCCAGTGTGTAACTGGTACTTATTTAATCAATTCGGCGGAATTTGAACTAAGAACGTAGCGGCAAACGAAACACTTCTAAGCATTTCGCACGGTGTGCTAACGATTCTGCCAGTTCGCCGCCTTGCAATATAAGAATATTGATGTGTAAATGATAAATCAAATGATGCCTGGTTTGTTAGATTGTTATGGAGCTACACTGAGAGAGGGAGAGAGAAATGCAAATCTGAGTGTTTACGTACATATCTTTAAACGGAAACAATGTGCACTGCGAAAACACATGCACTAACATCTATCTATCTATCTATCCATATATATATATATATATATATATATATATATAGAAAAAGCATGGAAGAGATACCTGGACGATTGCTTCATAATCTGGACCAAACCTCAAAGCATTGTGGAAGAATTTAACACCCTCCTGAACAACCTACACCCATCCATCCAATTCACAAAGGAGATGAACA
>NC_142929.1:143331033-143346033 GCF_046866305.1 Octopus bimaculoides | reverse complement strand
TCTACATGGCTTGACTTTCAGCATTCAAATTAAAGGAACTCATGCGAAAAATGATCTCGATTTTGTATCGGGGTGTGCCGCACCTCCGCCATTGTTTCCATCTTGTGTTTACTAACACCGAATTCCACGAACTTTACTCAAATGTGAACAATGATCATTCGGCTCTTCACTACTTTTCTTAAAGTTCACCACAAACTCTTACTCTTACTCTCGTTTTATCTCGTGTAGAGTTTCATCTCCGCTCAGGCTACAATCAGATTCAAAAGTTTGAAATTTAACCGGTCAGAGAAACGGAAACAGCGTCCGGTCTCGCTAAAGATGGAGAGATATATGATGGAAATTTTAATTAGTGGTTGGGTGAATTCCAACCAACAGGCAGCATAGTTGTCTTTCAGCATGAGTGTCTTGAAGAAATATTGTGATTCGTACATCTGTGTGTCACGTTGAGTGCCTTTCATTTACACCTGTGGCTTTCAGCCATCTCTTGCATATAGAGCCCTCTCATAACTACTTTACTCTACTGGATCTCTATAGCCACTCGATGAATATTAAAAAAAAATCGTACTATCATTTTTTAATGAAATATTATTTGGAATTATATTAAAAAAAAAAATATTTCGTATATTGTATAAGTATTAACAATTTATAGCACGGAATTTAACAAGAAAACCTTATATGAACCACCAGGGGACATATGAACTCTTGCTGAGAACCACTGATTTACACACATACCCAATGTGTATTTATATCTATATACTCATTAATGCACACACATACACTCATATATAATACTATTGATAGTTCATGCGTATCATCTGTGGAAGTTTATGAGAACCGATTAACTTTGAGTAAGCCATCAACAAAATTTGGACGTAATTATCAACTGAACTTCAATAAATATTATAGTTGTTTATGCAATTGTATGGGTAAATGTAGTTAATGAAATATTATCTCAATTGACGAATTAAATACCGGTTTTGTTTGATGTGATACTGGGACATTATCGCAGGAGATATGACTTAATGGCTATTATATATAATACAGTGTACTATCTGAAATAGTCGTATGTTTCTCAGAAGTGTGTATATCAAAGGATGTCTCGCTATATCTAAATATGATTCACCTTCAAATGCTGCAACTCAGATAGTCGGAGCAGCTGCTACCACCGGAAGATACATAACATCCGTGTGCTGGAAATATTTATTTTATCTACGTCGCCAGAGTAGATTAATTATATACTAGCGTATTATTTATATATTAGAATATGTCGGGCAACTTCGGAAGCAAAATGCTGCCATCATGAACTATATCATCAGGAAATATGGCTATAGTTATAATTTAACTTTTATCAAATTTCTTGCAGCTGATGGAAAAATGTTGAAAGGAATAAATATTGTCAGAAATGAATTATCATGGAATGAAATTAAATAAAACAAACTTATTATTTGTTTAATTTCTCCCATAAGTACTTTGCCATTTATTTCCTCTCATTTCCTGTTAGTGTGATTCTTTCTCTCTTACTGATTGTGTATCGTGTAATTTAACTCATTACCTGTCACCAAACCTGCATGCGCAGTTACCTTGTACCTCTTCTGTTAACTCTATTTGTAGGTCACTTCTAGTGCTTCCCCTCTACGCTGACTCAATAAGATGCAAATCAACCAACCAACCAACCAACCAACCAACCAACTAGCCAAACAAACAATATTTATATATGCTATATGGTCTTATATAATAGATTACTACAAGAGCCATATTGCTTACTGTTATTTAATTTATAGTTTTCTCGGTTTTGTATGTTATAATTATAAGAACAAAGTATTTATATCTATTGCCTTGGACAGGCTTATTTAACTCAATTTCACACTGACAATATCGGTCTAGGAAACTACACACACACACACGCACACGCACACACACACACGCGCGCGCGCATTACGAAAGAATTTGTTCTCCGGTAATCTAATGAAAACTGTGAACAAATTTTGGAGCGATAGATACAGTATAGCTTATAAAAGAATGAACAATTAATAGGGCGCTAACGAGTCAGAGCATTCAGTATCTACTGAGACTCACAGCTCTCTGGAAATAACTTTCAAACTTTCCCAAGTCATGTCGAGACGTCTTATGGAAACACTTGTATGGCAATGTGACAGGATGTCTAAAATTTATCAAAAGATACGCTATCGTTTCTACAGCATCGTATTTGAATATACGTCTGGTGGTTCTCAGGTTACCTGTGGGGTAAATAAGGAATATGTTAACGATTACACTATGTTCTCATATTTACAGGGACGAGATGATAAAATATTCAAAACAAACGGAATTATTCTCTTTAATTCAGTATTTTTGAAAAAAATTTTAGTATATTCTTTTAATATTTTATTCCTTTTTGCTATTACATTCTGGCCAAACTGGAGCACCGCCTTGAAGCCTTTTAGTGGAACGAATCACCCCCAATATTTTGTTTTGAAACCTGATATTTATTTTACCGATCTTTTAAACTGAACCACTAAGTTAAGTGGACAAAAACACACAACACTAGTTATCAAGAGGTGGTGGCAATGGTGGGTTCCAAACATACACACATACACACACACACACACACACACACACATATACACACACACACACACACACATACATTTATGTACGATGGGTTTCTTTCAGTTTCCGTCTACTAAATCCACTCACAAGGATTTGGTCAGCCCGAGGCTGTAGTAGAAAGCACATGTCCAAGGCGGCTAGTGGTGGCGCTCAACCCGGGATAATGTGGTTAGGAAGCACACGTCTTACCACTTGATATGATGGAGAATATTACAACACTAAGGAAAAACATGATATCAAAGTGGAATGTACATTCAAATAAATGTAACTGTGAATCATATCAGTCATATCTGAAAATCGTATTTAACATTTCATCGTACCTATTACGTGTTACAATCACGTGACTTTGGCCATGCAGGGGCACCATTTTGAAGGTTTAGACGAACAATTCAACGCCAGCACTAACGTCTAAAGACTTGTACTTATTCTATCGATCTCTTTATCGAACCGCTGCGTTGCAGATACGTAAACTAACCAAGAATGGTTGTCACATGTTAGAGTGGAAACAAACACCTCGACACACACATAAACACACACACATACACACTCGTACGATGTGATACCACGAAGTTTCCGTCTACCAAATTCGCCTACATTAGTCGACCCGGATCTAAAGTAGAAAGCTCCTGTCGAGGGTGCCATGCAGTTGGATAGATCCCGAAGCGACGTGGCTGCAATGACAAACTTTTGAACAACACTTTCGGAATTCGTTCCCGTGTTTAAATATTTACGCTCCAAAGTGTTATACATATTCTAGATTACAGTTAATCATTTAAAATGGTGTTTATCTACTTGAGAAGTAATCTAAAATTCATTATAATTGTCTGACTTTGATTGCAACTTTGATTGTATTGTAATACAATTAAAATTGTACTTTCATTTAGTATGTGCTCTTATAAGGGAGATAACATGCAAAACTATAAACAACGTTTACTTTCCCAAGAATTCCTACATCATGTTTGTCATCCTTTCACAATTGTAATGGGGACTCTAATGTCTCATTTCATTTGAGCTTTCGTCCCATATTCTTAGCCTCAATGGCCTAATCTGTAGAGACGGGACCAGTATTCATTGTATTTGCAAGGCCCTACCTATTGGTGGTGAAATCAAGAGTAAAGTATCATGATTTATGAATAAACTATATTGCAGTATGTCCAGTTACCTTTAGAATGGACAAATGGTACAGAAGGGTGCACCATACTCTACTCCTTTCAATACACTTCACTTTAGTTTTGAGGGATTATACTGGTTCACGAGTGATTTCTGCCTTCCAAATTTGCGAGAACTGTAATGACACTCCTACTGTATTTAACTATGTTGAGAAAAGAAGACATTTTGGGAAGCTACTGAAGAGCTGTGGAACCCTGAAACCCAAGCTGTTGCAGTATCTGGTCCTAATTTAACAACACACTGAAAAATTACTCAATAAGTTTTAATAGAATACGAATGTATTGAAAAATGAAGAAGAGTCGAAACTTTGAAGTCCCAGCTAATCTGTTCCTTGCATAATTTAATGAATAACAGAGACAGCAATGCGCCAGCCATTATGCCAGATTGCATAGATTTACGTCATTGTTCACTTTCTGAACAGAAATCCTACCAATATTAAGGTAAACTGTTGTCTCTCATCTCTCCATGGTTCGGCAATAAAAGTCCCAGCTACGTTTTATAAACCAGCTTCAACTAACAGACCATTGCCTCAATAATTTTGGCCTGATGCCATTGCTAGAAATCAAAATCAATATACAGAAGTCTATATTAAATACAGTATAGAATGCAGTAGTAGTAACAATAATAATGATGATGACAATAATAATAATAATAGTAACAATATCAACAACAACAACAACACTAATAATAATAATAATAATAATAATATTAATAATAATAATAACAGGAATAATAATAACACAGAGACAGTCAAACGCCCGCGCGCACACATATATTTCAAGTAGTATACAGTCTGTGAGTAATAAAACAGTGTTGTTTATTGCAGAATTATTCTCTTAATGTCATTCCGATGTAGTCTTTTATGACATGCCAGTCATAATAGCATTCAATAAAATATTCGAAATTTAACAGTTTTATTATGTAGAAACGCATCAGTTACTGAACACAGCAACAGACCATCGAAACATTCGTTAATTATGACGTGTGCGTATATTATTTAGTGTGTTGAGTGTGTGATACATTCTAATACGAATTCACAGCTAAGAAGACTGACGAAATGAAATTTAAAAGATGACATTGGTCACATTGATGTTTATTAACAACAAGAGATGTTCAAAGTTTAAAATGAAATTGTATTTAGGAAAGCAATTTTATACGACGCTGATTGTTTTTGATTATATTTCGGAGAGAATTATAATTGTGAAGTATAATTTGAAATGATTCAAATAAATAGCGTTATCATTTATTTCAGATTGTCTACTGGCCAATATGATAACACCTACGAAATAAAATTGTCCATATATATATATATATATATATATATATATATATATATACATACATACATATGTGTGTATGTATTTATGTACAGTGAAATCGAATGTTAAAAGTTGAACATTTACAATCGAACATAAAAATTAATAACAAAACTGGGACATATATATGGAATGTATTATCTTGACGCTTCGTTAAGGTAGGAAAAGAATAGGTTTTTAACGCTTTCCGCATAGCTCTTCGTCAGAATTATAGGGCCATTCCATCGGTTACGACGACAAGGGTCCCAGCCGATAGGATCAACGGAACAACTTGCTCGTGAAATTAACTTGCAAGTGACTGAGCAATCCACAGTCACGTGTACCCCTAACGTAGTTCTAAGGGAGACTCAGCGTGACACAGATTGTGATAAGGCCGGCCATTTGAAAAACAGGTACTACTCATTTTTGCCAGCTGAGTGGACTGAAGCAACGTGAAAAAAAGTGTCTTGCTCACGGACACATCGCGTCGCCGGGAATTGAACTCACGACCTTACGATCGTGAGCCGAATGCCCTAACCACTAAGCCATGCGCCTTCACTCGTCAGAACTAGAAGGAAAAAAATCCAGAGAAAGATAAAGTTCAGGAAGAGCAAGTCCGTGGTTACATGGCTGAAGTGACCGCAAATGGATAGAAAACAGAAAGTGGTTTTGGGGGATAGAAGAGTGTGAAGATTGCCACTGGATGCGTGTGTGTTTGTGCTTATGTGAATGATGTAAGGGTGCCAGTCGACGAATAGGTTAGTGACTGGCATTTAATTCCATGGAGAGATCCGAGAGATGAGGCGAAGAGAGAGTCAGTGCATGGTTGATAGTGTGCGCGTGTGTGAGGTGTTTAAATTTGCGCATGTACGCATGAGTGGATGCGGCAGTGTGTGTATGTGTATGATTGCGTGACGGTGTGTGTGTGTATGTGTGCATGTGTATGCATGTGCGAGTTTGTGTGTATGTATGTGTGTGTGTATTACGTTGAAGGAGCAACTTATATATATCTACCTTGTTCCCGCCATTTGAATGCGGCCATGCTGGGGCTCCACGTTGAGGAGTCTGGTAGAACGAATCGACACCAGGATTTATTATGTTTGTAGAGCCTAGTACTTGTATTGGTTTGTTTCTCCGAACTACCAAGTTACTGAGACGCAAACACACCAACACCGGTTGACAAGCGGTGGTGGAGGACACACACACACACACTCATACGCACACACACACAGATATATATATATATATATATATATATATATATATATATATATATATATATATATATATATATATATATACGATGGGCTTCTTTCAGTTTCTGTCTTCCAAATCTACTAACAAGGCTTTGGTCACACCGAGGCTATAGAAGGAGTCACTTTCCCAAGATGCCACGCAGTGGAGCTGAGACCTGAAACATATGGCTGGGAAGGAAACTTTTTACTTCACCTCCACGCCTGCGTCTACACACACACACACACACACACACACACACACACACACACACACACACACACACACACACACACACAAGGATAAGGGCGCGCACATAAAAACATACATACGCATATACATATGTATTGCTCGGAATCCGGAGCAGCAAAGCCGACGGCTGATGAAGGGTCGTTATACATGGAAAATTATTATACATATTTACTACAATCCAAAAAGGTTTTATTATCCAATGCTACTACCAATAATTTTGGCACTTGATTTTCATCTTGAAAATACACACAGCCTGAAAATCATTACTACTAGTATCATATTAACAATGCTGGTAACTTTATCATCAACAAGATGTTTGTGAAACGGAGAAATAAAGCAGAGTCCTAACTGTTTCAGACGAATCGCAGAGTCAAAACCTAAAAGAATACGTTAAAGAAAACAACTGTATCATGTGTATAGTTTATAAAGTCAATACTAATATCAAGAGATGGTGTGAAACCGTTTCACGAGTACCGAGAGAAAATGAACTGGTCTGCATTGGAAGCACACAGCACACCTGCAGAAAGTTAAGATTGCTAGTGGAATATTCCAATAAAAAGAAATAAAATCAAGCAGAGAGAAAGAGAGAGAGAGAGAGAGAGAGAGAGAGAGAGAGAGAGAGAGAGAGAGAGAGAGAGAGAGAGGGAGAGAGATAGATAGATAGAGAGAGAGAGAGAGAGAGAGAGAGAGAGAGAGAGAGAGAGAGAGAGAGAGAGAGAGAGAGAGAGTAGAGAAGTAAGACACTGCTGTAGATAAGAGCTGCAAAGTCAAGTTAATTGTCTCGTAAATTATTGGGAAAAGAATAACATTCATGGAAAACTCATAAAAACTGGTTCCTTTTATGCTCCGGTTTTTGATTTACGCTTGACCCCATTACTTTAAGTTCATTGGGGTATGTAACAACAAATTTGTACACATGCCTCGAAAGAGGGCTTCTAAAAGAATGTCCAAATCAAACTGAAACACACCCTCTAAATGCAAATTATCGGTGATAAATTGAAAATTTTAAAACATGCAAAAGATTCTCTAGTGACAGAGGCGAACCATCATATACACGAATGTCATACATATATACAATACAAGTAAAAAAGAATAGCACATACATATGTATATATATATATATATATATATATATATTATATATATATATATATATATATATATATATATATATATATATAATCAAATTTTTTTCTCCGTGTTTTTCTCCTTGTCTCCGTATTCTTTGTGTTGAAGAGCGTAGCTCGAAACGTCAAAGACTTTCCGTATTCCCGAGCGTCATACTAATATATCCTTTTGCTATTTACACCACCTGTCCTCGTCTGTTGTTATTATTTGTATATTCTCCCATATATATATATATATATATATATATATTAATAATTATCGCCAAGCCAACATGGCAGTCCAAAAAATAGGACGAATGATGCCGTTGATTACCTCCAAGAGGCCATCGCCTCTAGCTAGCTATGTGACACACGAAACTTTGTCCTTTATAACCTTCGAACAGGGAAGGTCACCAGCTTCCCCTTCGTCCTATTTTTTGGACTGCCATGTTGGCTTGGCAATAACTATTAATATCCAGTACCGTAGTCTCTTTTAAAGAGACTTAGAAATATTATAGGAATCGAACCCACGATCTCGAAATCATGACTGCAACATCCTTCCCACTTAGCTGTGCGTCTTCACATACACATATACATACACACACATACACACACACTCACACACACACACACACACACACACACACGAACACACATATAGTAAATATATGATAATACATCTTGATAATAATATATATACTCAGAATTAAAGCGAGATTATCTAAACAATTGGCTGAGAAATGATGACTTTCGTAGTTGCTCTGCCGCCGGGTTTGTCTTTCGAACATTATACATATATATGTATGTATATATATATATATAATTAATTCTACTGGCCTCAGTAAATATATTTGGGAACTTAAAGCTAAAAATATTAAATATATTTTAAAATGGGAGATAGTTTGTAAAGCTAAATCCTATCATATAGGTAATAACTTTTGTAATTTATGTAATAATGAATTTAAAGAGATATTATTTCATAAGGATAATAATTTACTTAATTCTTTTGATGAACGAAAAATAAAATGTAGACATAAACTACTTTATTTATATAAACACTTTAGCTAATAATTTTTTATTTATTTTGTTTATATGGGTATGTGTATATGCATGTATATGTATATATATGAGTGTAGGTGTTTTAGTCTAGATGCATTAGTATGTATGTATATTTTTAGGTGTATGTATATATGTTTACGTATGTATTTATATAGGTTTAAGTGCATATATATATGTTGTTTTTTGTTTTTTAATATATGTTTGTGTATATTGAGTGTATATTTGTATTTACATGTATGTATAAAGATATATATTTGTGAGTATAGATGTATATTTATATATATTGTGCGTGTGAGTGAGTGCGTGAGTGTAGTTTTGTTTTAGAATATTCCTTATTTATATATTTATTTGAGTGAATTTTTATTTGTGTGTATATATTGTATATTTTTTTATATATATAGTTATGCGTATTTTTGTGTATATGTATATGTATATTTATGTATGTACTTATGTAAATGTGTATATATATGTATATATATGGGTATAAGTATATATGTGAGTGTGTGTAATTTGTCTATATAAATTAGTAGGTATATATATATAGGTGTATATATATGTATTTATGTATGTGTGTATATATATATGTATATATATGTATATATGTATATGTATATATGTATATGTATATGCATGTTTTTTCTGTGTATATATGTGTATTTTTATGTGTATGTATATATGTCTGTATATGTGTATCTATATAATATGTATATTTGAGAGCATGGGAGGGTGAGTGTGTATTTATATATATTATTCTTTATTTATTATATGTGTGTATAAGTGTATTTGTTTTTATATGTATGTTTTGGTAGGTACATGTGTGTATGTGTAGATATATATTTATGTATATATATATATTTATGGTAGTGTGTATGTTTTGGTCTATATGTGTTATATGTATTTATATATATATGTGTGTATGTATGTATATATGTGTATGTATGTTTTTATTTATGTATATGCTTTTATTAGTGTTTATGTGTATATATGTGTGTATGTTGTGTGTATATACGTATATTATTTTGTATATTCGTATGTATATATGTTTATATGTTTTTTTTATATATAAGTATGTATGTTTGTATATGCATGCAAGTGTATATATAAATGTGTGTATGTGTGTATGTATATGTATGTGTGTATGTATGTATATATATATATATATATATATATATATATATATATATATATATATGTATATATATATATATATATATATATATATATATATATATATATATATATGTATGTATGTATGTATATATGTATGTATGTATTAGGGTGTGTGTTGGGGTATCTATTTAATTATTCTAGTAGCTATATTTTGTTTTTATTGGTAGGTTAATATTTTAGTAAGTTTAAGGTTTTATATTACAATGACACTACGATTTTGATAAGACTAAATCAATAGTAGTATTGTAGTTTATTTCATAATATTATTTAATTTACGACTATTAGTATTATTATTTATTTATTATATATTAGAATTTAATATTTATTAATATGTTTTATAAGATAACTATAGTTTTTTGTTCTTTTTATGTTGTTAGTTATATAAATTTTAAATTCTTCATTCATTTATTTAAGTATTATTATTTCATTCATGCTTTCGTATTCTATTCTCTATTTTAACGTTCTATTTTAACGTAGTATCTTCGCGCGAACTCTTGCTTAAAACGCTATAGCTATTAGATAACGTCTTAGTTTTCAGTTTGAATTACGGAAAAATTTGGATAAGTACTGTTTTCACTTTGCTAAAGATTTTCTACTATTTGAAAATAATATGTATTCTTGTTTTTATACTATTCATTTGGTTCTTTATAGATTATTTTAATAGATAACTTATTTAACACTAAATTATTTAGTAGTTATAGTTTCATTTCAACATAATATTAGAACTTCGATTGGAATAGTGTTGATATATTTTCGATTATTTTTGATTAATATTATTTGATTAATTATTAATCTTTATAGTTTATAATATCGTTAAAGTTTTTTTAAAATCAAATCTTTGTATATATATATAAAGTTTAATCTTTTATTCTTAATAATTTTTTCTTTCCTAATTTTTTCATTCATAATTTTTTCCATTCATAATTTTTTCATTCATATTTTTTATTATTACGTTTGTAGAAATAAATAATCTTGTATTTTTCTATTATTCAATTGATCTTTAATTATAATTAAATAAACGTCTTTAGCTTTAAATAGTATAGCTTTAACTATTACACCGGTTAAATATGTACTAATTTTATCTTCATTATTATTTTAAACTTAAACTTCGTTCAACTTATATTTAATACAATGATAATTTAAAACAATGATAATTTATGTAAGATGTTTTTTGTATATAATATACATGTTATTATAATAGATGAAGGGATGATTATTGAATGGTTATTATTTTGATATTATGATATTTTTTTAATAATTTTTCTATCTTTATATAATAAGTATTTCATATTAATTCATTTGGTACTTATTGTTGGTTGAGATATATATCTAATTATTGTTCTACTTACGATCTGACGAGTAGCTATATTTTTGAATAGAACTTATTTTCGATAATTTCAATTGATTTTAATCGATTTAAATTTCTTTTCTATTTGAAAATTGGTTATGAAACACGTGTAATCTTTTTTATTATATTTATCTTAAGATATTTACTTTACTTTATATTATACTCATTTATTGTGCTTTTAATTATTAATTTTTCTATATGTGATAGTGGATTTTCATCGATGAGTTCTTGAAAATTGGTTATTTTCCCTAAAACTATATATTTTATATATACTTTATCTATAAGGCTCAATTTAATTTTAATTTTTTATAAATTGATTTTAATTGAGTTTTTACCTGTAATTTTGGATTTTGTCCCTAATATTATATATATATATATATATATATATATATATATATATATATATATATATATATATATATATATATATATATATATATGTATGTATATATATATATATATATATATATATATATATATATATATATATATATATATATATATATGTAATTGTGTGTGTGTGTGTCTGCGTGTATGTGTACTTATGTACATATATTGCGGTGACTCACGTTGCAATCAAGAATAAATTTAAAAAGTAACAGAAATATGGATGCTACTTAAAGCAGTTGAAAATGCCATGATTTTTAAATAAAACAAAGGAATATATTTAAGCACCATGTTTTCAGTTGACAATCAGTATTTAGGTTTGAGGAAAGATATTGACATTGTCTAGGCTAACATTTGGATAATTAATGAAACGTGTTTGTTGCTAAAACTATGCTTCATACGTACGTGATGATACGCAAGACTTCTTATCTCATTATTATAGCATTATATGAACAGAACACAACAAAATCCTACAATAACACTGGTCAACGCAAAAAAAAATTGAAATGGTGTCGAGACACCAACCATCTTTTTTTTGTTTTGCTAATTTGAGGGCGCTGAATCTGAAAATGACCTTACTTGTTTTTGGTTAGCTATCGTTTTTGCTGTACAGAAATGTCACATTTTTTTTAAAAAAAGCAATTTTTTCACTTGTTTTCTGGATATTTGATATTGACCTATGGCAATATTTTTTGCAGCAAAATCGTAGAAACCTCTCAATTCGTATTTAAACCAACAAATATTGGTCTGCTTATTGAGAAATACTATTTTTTATTCCAATACAAAGAAATGAAAACGGGCAGAGAGAAAGAGAGAGAGGGAGGGAGATAGAGGGAGAGATAGAGAGAAAGAGAGAGAGAGAGAGAGAGAGAGAGAGAGAGAGAGAGAAAGAGAGAGTAGAGAGTAGAGAAGTCAGACACAGTTGTAGAGAAGGGCGTAAATTATTGGGAAAAGAATAGCATTCATGGAAAACTCATAAAAAACCGTTTCCTTTTATACTAAAGACTTAGACCCTATGTCTTGAAAAATAACATGATTCAATATACGAAGACCAACAAACATTTTCATCAAATCAAGAAATAAACTAGCAGCAGAAATAAAACCTTTGTGAACAGAAAAACTATGATAAAAAATTCTCTTTCTTGATTGTCTGTCCTATTCAATGTTATTTAAGTCCCTTTTGATACTCCAGCAGTAGTCAGCCATGGTTCGTTTGTCCCATCGTTCCTGGTAGCGCTCTTCCATTGTATTGATATCCTGATGGAATCGTTCTACTCGCTCATCATTTGATATCACCGCAAATTTATTTAGATGGCTATTTAAAAAATGAACTTTAATACTCGTATTAGCGCCTACGTCCTGTAGACTTTTCAACAGCTTTTCCACTAACTCCTAGTAGTTTTCGGTCTGTCGATTACTTAAGAAGTTTTTTCACCACATCAACAAACGATGTACAAGCGCGTAATTCCAAGTTAATCATTCAATTAACAAATTCATCATCCTTAATGAGTTTCCTGATATCAGGGCCATCAAACACTCCTGCTTTGAGTTTTTCGGTGCTAAGTCCTGGAAACGATTTACATATATACTCAAAGCATTTACTTTCGTTGTCGAGTGATTTTACATACTGTTTCAATAATCCCAATTTGATACGTAAGGGACGGAAGATGATTTTTTTTCTTTTGGGATTAGCACTGCACTGACAACTTTATTTTCACTGACCTTCAGCTCTCGGAGTGGCCAATCTTTCCTTTTCCAGTGCTCCTCTTTTGCTCTAATCTCCTACATACAAAAAAAAAAAAACAAAAAAAAAAAACATGGGAATTTCGGGTAGCCACTTTGTTGACCAAGCAGGAAATTTACCATTTTCAAATCGGCATATAACACCCATTTATGTTTGGTGTAGTCAATCTGTTCCATAACCTGTTTGATGGGATCATGTTTTTCTTTCAGTGATGTTGGATCACCTATAGGTATTGGCACATACATGTTGGTATTATGGAGCAAGACACATTTCAAACTACGTTTTGAACTATCAATGAACAATCTCCATTCAACAGGATCGTATTTGTGGACGCCTAGTCGAAGAAGAACACTCTCAACATCATTGCAAGGAACAAGATCTGTGTTCTCAGTAAGGAATGGTAAAAATTCAGAATCTCTATTTCGATAGAATACTACCTTTGTACCTTTTGATAATATGTGTTTTTCGTTGAGCCTAGAGGCCAAAAGTTCTGCCGATTCTTTGCTTAGATTTAAGTCTCGAAGGAAATTATTCAGCTCATTTTGGTTAAACGGCTCTGACACAGCTTCGGGAAAATAGTCAGGATCGTTGCCACACATTTTCGTGAAAAACTGGGATTGGTAAATCATCTGAATGCAGCACTGGTCGAGTAGCGGAATGAAGACTGGGATAGTCAATAGATCTGCGTTTCTTTAGGTTCAGTCCCGCAAAACTGACTGAGCAGAAGTAACATTCGCCAGAGTGGTTTTTTGGCTCACCTTAGATCATAGGAATAACGAATCTCAGCGATTTTCGGGTACCTAAAGTCCACTGTCTCATGTGTTTCAAACATGTCTTGCAAACAATGTGAGGGGACCATGATTTGTCCTGTTCACCAAACTTGACGTAAAAGTAAGCACGATAGGCTTTCTTGTAAAAGTCAGATATCGGTTTCCTGTTGGTTTTCGGTGTGAACTCACCGCATGTATAGAAACATAAGTTGGGATCATTTTTGCATCCTTTCGTTGAAGCCATGTCATGAGTTGGATGAGCATTTACATTACACATTCCGTGTTCATATTTAGGTAATTTGATCTTTCTTAATGTCCTACGGAAAGACTCGTCAAACTGTCAATAACAAAAGATGGAAAGAGTTGTTACACTGATTATACTTCGTATCTTCGCAATCCCGCGTGAAACCATGGAATAGGTACATTCAGTTGGGATGCCTTTAGAGTTTTTTTTTCCAACTGTGAAAACAAAAGCTCTTAATGTGCTTGGTTTCCCTCCGTATTGAAGGGATAAAAGTGATGGTATATATTTATGAATAGCAAGCAGAAGAATTTAGGGTTTCATTTTTTTATGTCACATTAATTATCAGGCATACTAAAGTGTATTACTGGTAACGATTATCAGTTAATTTGAATTTTGGCAATAAACTGTAAACATTCTGTACTATTTGAAACGTCATGACTCAAAAACACTTTTTTTCTCATAAAAATAGTTTATTTTGGGTGGCTGACATAAATTGCTCGGCCTACCTGAACATCCATGGGTTTCTAATACCTTTTTTAACTAAATTTTGCGATCAACCAAGATCGTAAATTGATCTTTTTTTCTTTTTCCAAAAATGAGCAATTTTAGTACAGC
>NC_142929.1:143318533-143326033 GCF_046866305.1 Octopus bimaculoides | reverse complement strand
TTATTATTATCATTAGAATTACTATTATTACCACCATTATTAGTTTCAATAATTCTGACTAATTTTATATTCTAAGTATTTAATCTAGCTATGGTGGTACCTATATTGGAGAGAGTAGAGTATGAGATTCTAACTGTCTTACGTGAAAAGATTCTATTATATCCATGGGAAGAAGGGAAGTTTTTCCTAAAATAGCCATAAATTTCCGAAATATTTTTGTGGATAATGCACAAATACACAGACACATACACACACACACACACACACACACACACACACACACACACACACACACACACACACACACACACACACACACACACACACACACAAATTTGCTACCAGCTCAAATATGCTTTCAACATTTACGAATTCATAAAATCTCTGTAAACAGTACAATTCTCTGTTTAAATTTTCTGATCATCCTTTGAAGGAATGTTCGAGAAACATTCCTGGAAGCACGGTCCTTGAATTACCGTGTGTGTGTTTATGGAGTGTATGCTTGTTTTGTGTGTGTGGGGGGGGAGAGTATGTGTGCGTTTTGTGTTTAAGTGTTGTTGCATATTTGTGCTAACTATATTCCTATTATTAGCGTTAATTAGATATCAGTTAGTAATATTACAGATATCAATACGCTTGATTTTAATAACTGATATATATTTCTTTTTCGCTTTTCTCATATTCATTGATGCTTTGCTAAATCCTTTACATATTTCCAGTAATAGAAACACCTTTAAATAGCACTCTCATAGGCTAATCACCGCTGTAGAGCTGCTTCAGAGCTATAATTGGTAGATTTAATTATTTACGGAAGAATATATAATCTGCGATTATATGAAGAAATATAATGAGTAAGTGTCATATTCCAGTGCTAAATTGGTCTAAATTTACAATTCTTCCACACTTTAAGTATTATAATTAAACTCATGATTTAACTGGCAGTTTATTAAGCTAAATGAGAGTTTAATTTACCGTGTGCGTTTTTGTCCATTGTCGCTGCGTTTAATTATGTTTACGTGATCACACTTCTCAAAGTGAAACAAAATAATATTTTCTCTTTAGAATACATTTTGTACAAATGATGTTGAATTATTATCCTAAAGAGAAATCAGCAGTATATTTGCGAAGTTTCATGGTAAACTACTTCCATTTTATTGAGCATATGTTAGAATAGACTTGGGGACGGCAAAATAACAGTCAGCATCACAGTTATTCCCGCATGAAAGCGTTGAGTTTCTAATGAAGAAGGTAAACTGGAAAGATAATTTCTGCACTTCTTCATCTTACAAGTCAGAGACAGACCTTGTCAACGTTGTCCATCAGTCGACGAATTGGTACCTTACAATTTACAAGTTACTCTGGGATATGTTTGCAACTGAAACCCTCGTATATATTTTGAAGCTTCATGGAATCTGAAATTATATTTCAGTTCAGGGAAGTCGAAATAAAGATAGACATGTACAAAAGTGACCCGATCACGGTGAAATGGCCTTTTCAGTGCATCTTATATTCCTTGTCATTCTTCAGATTAACTGCCCGGCCAAATTGTTTGCGAGAATAAATAGCATGTAATGGATTTGCTGTGACCTAAAAACTATCTATAGATGTAATTGTATTTGTGAGGGTTTGTAATAGAAGACCCGAAGAACTGAACTCCTGAGTGACCAACAAGTAAACGTTTGAAAATTTCCAATAGTGAAATAATATATCTTTAATCTTTTACATGTTTCAGGCATCAAACTGAGGTCATGCTGGAGCACCACCTTGAAGAATTTTCGTCGAATGAATCAACCCCACTACTTATTTTCTAAAAGCCTGGTAATGTTTCAATCAGTTTCTTTTGCCGAACTCCAGTGTTTCACTGGTACTTCCTTTATCGACTCCGAACGGATGAAAGACAAAGTCGACCTCGGCGGAATTTAAACTCAGAACGTAGCGGCAAACGAAATGCCGCTAAGCATTTCGCCTGGCGTGAACGATCCTGACAGCTCACCGCCTTTAATAATAATAATAATAATAATAATAATAATAATAATAATAATAATAATAATAATAATAATTGATAGCAATCATAATACAGGAAATTCATGGACATCACTTAGAGTCTGCTGTAGCGAATAAAGCCAAACACCAAATTGCAGCAAAAATTATGTTATTAAAAAATGGAGTTCATCTAATGGAAGGATATATCTGCCTCCTATGTAACACGGACTGTTGCTTGCTTTTGTTGGTTTAAATAACACATTTAAAGCAAACATTAAGCTAACACATTAATAGTATTGTATTCATAAGCTACAATACGTTTCGACAATATGGTTGGTATTAAAAACCCATTAGTTGAAAAAAAAATTAATTTTGTTATTAATTATAACAAACAGCTTCGAGTCAATTTGTAAAGACTGTTTTACGTAAAGGTATTATTATCATATATACAATTTGTTTCTATTTGCTTCAATATGTTGCTCTCTGTCTTGCATCAATTTTACTGTTTTTCTCATCATTTTACAAATAATTTCCGAATATGTAATTGCAAAACTTTTCATACTGTTATAATCTCTTAAGTTTTTCTTCTTTGTGTGTTTCGAATGTATAGCTCTTTGGTGTTATGTTAAGCAGCTTTGAAAGAAAGTGAAGAAATAAATATATAAATAAAATGATTGAAAACATGGTTGTGTAAAAACACAGAGAGAGACTTTCTAATGAGTTTGAATGTATGTTTAGATTGTATAATATCTACATAGGTATCTCGACACAGCAATACGTGTGACTGATGTATACATACATACATACATACATACATATATGTGCTTATGTGTGTGTGTGTGTGTGTGTGTGTGTGTCTGTGTACAGAAAGGTAGATACAATGATAGATATTTATACAAACGCACATGCAAGCACACACACATTCACATCTACAAACGTGCATGCACAAACATATACTCATGCACACACATTCACACACATAGACAAGAGCTTATATATATATATATATATATATATATATATATATATATATATATATATATATATATATATATATATATATATATATATATATATATATATATATATATATATATATACATATATACATACACACACACACACACACACACACACACACACACACACACACACATATATATATATATATATATATATATATATATATATATATATACAGATACATATATACAGATACATATATATACAAATATAATAATAATAATAATAATAATAATAATAATAATAATAATAATAATAATAATAATAATAATAATAATAATAATAATAATAATAATAATGAGAAGAAGAAGAAGAAGAAGAAGAAAATATATAATAATAGTAATATTAATAAATATATACATATACGTAGCGGCGTATATAATTTTACGTGCATCTACTTTTATGAATTGCAAATCTACTGCTGAGATGCCACAGTCGTGACTCCTCGAAAACTAATGGAGAGATTCAAATATTCAACAGAAATTTTATGTATTCATATACACAAATTTTAATATCATTTTTTGATTTCATCGACAGTGCCTTTGATTATTAAGATGAAATTTGTTTCGGTAGATAGATTTCCATCCTCTGAAGTAAACAAAAGGCGTAGGAAATAATAATGATGTCCTCCATATTGTTTGCTAACGCATTTGGCGTCATCGTTCTTGTCTTTTGTTCACACATTTCATAGTATGGCCATTATCTCTCGTTTCGTTTCTTGCTTCACTCTTCTACAAAATCTGTCCTAAAGCATATATATATATGTATATATATTATGTAGGAATAAAGTATGCAATTATAACATGCGTTTTCGCCATTCCTTAAATTTTTAAATATACTCAAATACCCAAAATTTCAAGGAGTTCCTACCTTAAAAACAGATCCCTATGGATCTCATACGTTGTAATCCTTTGAAACATATGTAGGAATAAAGTATGCAATTATAACCTGCGTTTTCTCCATTCCTTAAATGTTTAAATATACTCAAATACCCAAAATTTCAAGGAGTTCCTACCTTAAAAACAGGAACTACACCAAAGTTATTTTGTGTTCTTTGCTACATTGGTTTCTATTAATCCATTTATTCTATCCGAAGAATTTTTATTCATTAAGATAGAAGAAATACATATAATTACATACATATATATATATATATATATATATATGCATATAGATATATATTATATACATACATATATTCATATAAATATTATATATACATACATATACATACAAATACGTACAAATATCTGTGTGTATATATGTATATGTATATATATATATATATATATATATATATATATATATATATATATATATATATATATATATATATATATATACACTTATATGTGTGTATCTATATCTATCGATCTATTATTAATGTGTTTGTCTATTTATCTATCTATCTATTATTCTGTCTGTCTGTCTGTCTGTCTGTCTGTCTGTCTGTCTGTCTATCTATCTATCTATCTATCTATCTATCTATCTATATATATATATATGTAAGGTTATGAAGGGTATTAGTTTCGACCAAACCCAAAGATACAGGTAATACCAAGTAAGTGCTGTATACCGGGTAGTTTTGCCCTTTTCGTTGTATAAACATGAGTGGGGAAAATAACATAAGTCGTGTATTAGCGTGTGTATGTATAAAGAGAGAAAAGGATAAAGAGACCAACGGCATCTGACCATTCGCCTACACACTGCCACCATCCTGGTGACTTGCATGTGAAACTCCATGATCACGCACCGTATGTGATTCTAGGATTGCTACTGGTTTTAGTCCAAAGTATTGTTGTTGTTACTTCTCAGCGTCAATTTGGTGGTAGCAGAGGGCTTGAAATTTACCTGCAATAAACATATATTATTTATAGCTAATACGTTCATATCTTACAGAGATTTTGTAACTTGACACTTTCCTTGTTGCATGATGTGTGATTGGTTTTCACTTATTTCTTTTATATATTGCGACCTGGAGCGAACAACTGGTATTTCTAGCGGACGGGTGTCCACGACTGTGGATGAGCACAAATGGCAGGAAACCGAACGGTCTGGTGGTCTCGTTGTAGCTGGAAGATGGTGTCGTCTCCCGTTATGCATGCAAGACTCCAGGAGCTCCAGCAAAACCTGTGATAAAGAGATAGTAATAATAATAATAATAATAATAATAATAATAATAATAGTAAATAGACCAGATATAGTTGTCAAAGATCATGAGGAAAAAAATGCTTTCTAATTGATGTATCAATACCAGCAGATGACAACGTTTCTCTAAAAGAAATGGAAAAACTTTCAAAATACAAAGACCTGGAAATAGAGATAACTCGAATGTGGAATCTAAAAACAGAAACAATTCCTCTCATAGTAGGTGCCTTAGGTATAATAAAAAAATATTCAGACAAATACATAACAAAAACACCAGGACTTACAAATATATATAACATACAGAAAATTGCACTACTGGGTACTGCACACATTCTACGCAAAACACTTTCAATACAGTAAACATAAGAGCATCACAGCAAACCACAGCACATACCCAAGGCGCACAGAGCTGCGCTCGGTAGTGAAGTGAAAGCACGTTATAAAAATAAAACTACTGAACAATAATAATAATAATAATAATAATAATAATAATAATAATAATAATAATTATTATTATTATTATTAGACCTAAAGATGTGAACAGATCGATAGAGGGAATAGGCATAAAATCTAGTTTAGTACAGCTCAAGAAAACAGTTTTATTAGGGACAGCTAGGATATTTAGGACGGTTCTTGGCATCTAAGGTTTTTTTGTTGTAGCCCGATGTTAGGAATTTTTCTTTTCCAACAGTCTAATTTGTTGAGCGTATATGAAATAATAACAACAAAAATAATTGTACACACACGCGCGCGCGCACACACACATACTCACGCACACACAGGTGTATGAATTCCTGATCATGTTTATCAAAGAATAAGTGTTAACAATGTTGTCTTATTCGGTACAATTCTAAACATTGACTAACATTTAATTCATAGAATTTCGATTGTATTGAAGAAAAGATTGCATTAAAGATATGAAGTGATGTGATAAGCAAATGTCCAACGTTGTCTCATTATATATAGTCAGAGTGTATGAGAATTCCAACTTCAAAGCAAATGCCAGAATATGGTTATTGCAATTTTTTTTATCTCTCTTGTTTTACGAATGATATGCATCCTGTCTGTAACTATAACGTATTGCGGCTCTAAATAAAATAATTTTTACAATATGTAATCTGTATGAGAAGATTGTAGGAGTCACACATTTTGATTTCCCTTTAATATAATTTTGTGACATTTTGTCTTGTTAAGAATACGTACCCATTTATAGTTATCTTTTCTAGATTAAGAAAAGCTGGTTAATAATGCATATGTATTCGAACGACGAAAATTATAGGACGCAGTCCTGCTTTGCTTGTGTCCTAATGTCATATTCTGTGTAAGACGTTCGTATGAATAATTTCGACCAGATTACGATTCAGATAGACTGAGAAACATGAGAGAAATTGAGTATGCTAATAACTGACAGTCGACCCCAATTATACATGGTATATTTGCAGTGCAATGCAATAAATTCCCTTCAATGATCATCTCATAAACATCGGAAACCTAATAATACATTGATATCACTAGAGATTCCGATATATCTTGGCCTAAACATAGAAGGTGTCTATATTTTACACACGATTTCAATGTTGTTTGATTACTTGATGTATCTGATAGTAAAACGTTGTTAGTTTTGCTAAAGTTTTAATATTCTCTTTGTAGGATTTTATCACAGAATATTTATCGTTTTGATTTATATTATCAAATATATACACTGACATAGGATTGATATTATATTAAATAGAGATTGCATATTGGGAATGTATTGCCGAGAGACTACTGAATATTATTCATATACATATACAGTCTCCTTGTTCACAATGTATACTTTATGTAATATGTTACACCATGATGACTATGGATATACAACTTATCTAAACTCTGTTTCATATTGTTCAATATTTTGTGTTCTGGAATGTGTATCAGGAATGATGCCAACTCGATTCATGATTAGGGCGGTGCTTAGTTAACATAGCATTATTGAAAACACGCCTTACTATCTTACAAAACGGTGAGACATATTGTATAAGCAGTTATTGATTTCTCTCCCAAAATCAGGTGTTAAAAATTGAAATAATTTTGACCACATCAGTATACCAGCGCCTTTAAATTCGTCCTGTGGCAATCAAAAATCACAGAGAAAAACAAATATATGAATGCATGTGAAGTAAATTAAATGCAATGCGGCAAAACCTACGATGGACGAAACTTTTATTGCATATATTGAAGAAGTCCGCACTTTATATCTGTTCATAGTTAAATGGAGAATGTAGACTAAGTGAAAAATTAATAACCATAAGAGATACAAGTTTCTGATTGACTCCATGCTTGTTTCATTATTCATTATGGCAAATGAAC
>NC_142929.1:143306033-143313533 GCF_046866305.1 Octopus bimaculoides | reverse complement strand
TATATATATATATATATATATATATATATATATATATATACAAACATGCAAATATATATATATACACAAACTTACAAATTTATAAATGTGTGTGTGTGTGTGTGTGTATGTATATATATATATATATATATATATATATATATATATATATATATATATATATATATATATATGTATATATATAAATATATATATATATATATATATATATATATATATATATATATATATATATACATACACACACACACACACACACACATTTATAAATTTGCATGTTTGTGTATACTTATACATGCATGCCTGTGCGCTTAGCCAGTTTTCTTCCAATCCGTCTAATGCATGGAGTCATCTGGCTTGCTAGAAATAGGAATCAAATTAACACACTAACACCTGCTACAAGATCACAGTAAATAGAATACTTCTAGACACCTTTGAAGAAATGAGATATATATTTCTAGATATTATCTGATCGAAAACCTGCCCCGCTACTTTTGGTCCACGTGGAGGTAACGAGGACATTTATAATATGATACAGATCTTTAAATGTAGCGATAAAAAAATTTCGAAACTGAATCGATGTCAGTTGGAGAGCATTTCCAGTTGAAATACGGCCTCGGATGCTCATATACGTGTGTATGTTAGTATGTGTATGCATGCGTGAGACAGAGAGAGGGAGAGAGAGAGAGGGAGTGAGTGCAGGAGAGTGAGGGAGAAAAACAAACTGAGATAGTCAGAATTAGGGTAAAAGCGTGAGTTGAGAGATGGATAGCCCAACGCGCACACATACCTACACGTAACCACGCATATTAATTCTGTGTGTATACACACACAAACATATATATATATATATATATATATATATATATATATATATATATATATATATATATATATATATATATATATACATAT
Organism: Octopus bimaculoides; assembly: GCF_046866305.1. Lineage (NCBI taxonomy): Eukaryota > Metazoa > Mollusca > Cephalopoda > Octopoda > Octopodidae > Octopus > Octopus bimaculoides. The sequence continues at coordinate 143,312,618 of NC_142929.1, read as the reverse complement.
ATCTATACATGTACATGTATATATATATATATATATATATATATATATATATATATATATATATATATATATATATATATATATATACTTTATATAAAAGCAGCAGAAATATAACAAAAAAACCGTTACTCTGAGTTTCACGTTCCCGTTCATCTAACAAAACTGTCCGATGAACGGGAACGTGAAACTCAGAGTAACGGTTTTTTTTGTTATATTTCTGCTGCTTTTAAATAAAGCATGTTACTCTACTTCTGGTATTTGAGTACTCTTTTTTCCACCTTCTTGCACATTGCATGTGCTTACTCCGGTATATATATATATATATATATATATATATATATATATATATATATATATATATATATATATATATATATATATATATATATATATACATGTACATGTATAGATATATGTATATATAGACATATATCTATACATGTACACGTGTATATATATATATATATATATATATATATATTTATATAAGGGCATTACTATACAATAACGCCTCACGCCATGAGGGACTCTAAGGTCAGACTACTATAAAAAGCACAATAAAGTTCGTAGGGCAGACCATCCAAGCCTGGCGACTTGTCTCCCTTACAGCCTGCCATCGCATCCCGTACGTCCGCGGCGGTGATGGGTCTTTCACAACACTCCGCCTCTCTTGTTGAGAGTCGTGGCAGGCCATGCAGGTAGGCACTAAAGTCTACTCTACGTTCTGACCCACCAGTTGTCCCGAACAGTCGGGCAAAGTGCTGTTGAAAGGCCTCGCACATCCTTTCAGGCTCGAGTAATTCGCGCCCTTCTTCATCTGTTAGAGACTTAATGGTGATTCTGTTGCCTCGTTGCGCCTCCGCTACTCGGGCCTCTCGGGCCGCTCCAACTCCCTCGTCCCTCAGAGCACGCATCCTAGCTCTGGCAACGCATCCTTCGTGTTTGGCGTTGAAATGTTGGTCGAGGGCCAACCTCGCTGCCACTACGTTGGACGCGATGCCAGTACTAAGTGCCTCTTCTAATTTCTTAACTAGGTCTCCCTCTATTCTATTTCGGTCTAACGCTAGGGCCTTACTGTACCTAACCGATTCTGACTTGATTGCTTTTTTGAGGGCATACCGCCATCTGTTGTTGATGATGGCACCCGTTAATGCTCTCTTAACTAAAGTGCTAATCTGGTCCCTGTAAGCCTGGCGTGCCGTGAACGACGCGTTCAGCTTCCAGTAACCGGGACCCTGTCTATGCATCTTATCTAAGTCAAGCGTACAAGTGACAAATTTGTGGTCTGTGTACCTGACTATGTGGAATTGTGGACAACCTACTCTATCCTTATCCACTGTCCTACAGAATACCCTATCTAAGTACGATCTGGACGACACGATGCGGTTACTCCATGTCCACATTGGCACATTCGGGTGGTCGATTCGGTACCTGTCAGACAGTTGGAAACGTCTAAGCAGGTCTTTGAGGCTTTTGCATCCCTTTCTATTGCTATCGCTGCCTGCGTAATCTAGATGCGTGTCCAGGGTAGCGTTCCAATCCCCCACTAGATGTAAAAGTCGAGACGTTCCCAAGAAAACCTCTAGACGTCGATAGAAATCTGGCCGGCCTGTTAAAGATGGTGCATAAACTGCTATCAGTCGAAAAGCACACCCATTGCTGACGTCGACATCCAAGACGACCAGCCTACCCTCCGGATCTAGGAAAATTGCTTTTACTTTGAGATCCAAACTCTTCCGAAGAAGCACCGCGGTGCCTCCTCCACCCATTCGCGGCAGACACGGAGAAAAATAAATGTTGAAATGTCCGACGAACATGTGCTGGAGGGCCCGCGGGCTGTGGAGACTGGTCTCGCTGATGGCTATGACATGCAGATTTTGTGACTTGATGTCGTTTAACAGATACTCTTGTTTCCAAGGCGACCCCAAGCCACGTACATTTATACTGCCTATTTTGAGCATGATTCTATCAAAATTTGTGTTTTACACACGAAAGGAGAGAGAGAGAGAGAGTTACTTACTGTCCGAAAGTTCTTGGTTCTTCGCCTCACAGTCTTCTCTCAGAAGGTCTTTGTACAGTTTTTTAGATGAATATTTCTGGAATCTCCATACTGCATCCGGGTAGAGAGATTTCAGTGTATTGTATGTGCTACGTGTTACGTGTATGATTTTGATGTGTTGTGGTGGTGTTGTGCGTGGGTGATTGCTTGTTTTCGTGTCATTTTCTGTTATGTTAGTGTTTGACCTAATGAATTTCATTATGTCTAGATTGTTTGTGTTTATCGCTGTCAACATTGTTGTGGGGTTCTGTGTTGGTGCGTTTGTGTTGGTGTTTTTGTTTTCTGTGGATGTGTTGGTTTCGGGGCTGGTAAACCTCCCCGCTTTGTTTGTTAGTTTTTCCGATCTTTTTTTTCCTCTTGTTCTTCTTCCCCCCGTGGCCACTTGCCAATCCTCTGTGTCATCTTCATCTGACGACATGTCGGAGGAATCAGAGGGTGGGAGGGGAAGGGTGTTGGGGTCTATTTTTGTGTGGGTTGATTTTGTTGTTGGTGGTGTTGGTGCTGTTTCGTGACAGTTGAGAAGTGGTGTTTGGGTTTTTGGGGATGGAGTGGGAGTCTTTTTCGTGTTCCCTTCTTCTTGCGGGGTTGTTGTTGTTGTTGGTGGTGGTGATGGTGCTGATTCTGTTCTTGGTGGTACTGGTGGTGTTGTTGTCTGGTTCGGCTGGGTTTCTGACTGCTGACGATTCTCCATTTCGTTGTGCAGTTGCTTGACCAGTTGTGCATATGGTGGTGTAGGCAGTAATGCTGTTTTTTTCTTGTGCTTTTGGTTTTCTTGTGGTTATTGTTGTTGTCTTTCTTGGTATTGTTGACGTTGCTGTTGCCTTAGCTCCTGGGCTACTGGACATGTGTTTCGAAGGTGAGTTTTGCTACTAAAAACGTAGCAAACTGGCCTTCTGCCTTCGACGGAAACATGCAAACTTGAATCCTCAGTTAATTGGATTCTATGTGGAATTTTCTCGTAGTTTGCTGGATCAACTTGTACCAGGAGTTGAAATTCCTGGCCAATCCAGTTTTCATTGTACACGGCAGATGCTTCTAAAATGTTTATTTCCTCCTCTATGCCGAGACATATGGCAGATACGAGCCATGCTTCCTCAATTTCCGGAGGTACATTCGAAATCTTTATTTTCGTAACCCTACGACCAAGGTACGTAGGGATCATGAGCAGGTTCTCATGTTGAAATGACTTTGTGGAGAGGTCCTTGTCTCGCTGCTCGCTGTCGAGTCTTACCTCTATTGTTGCGAGCTTCATTCCTCTCGTTACGTAAGTTTTATAAGACCATAGTGGCTTTAGGCATCTCTCAACCTTTTCTTGAGTGAATTTTTCCATCTTTGTCTTTAAATTAATGGTTCTGTAAATGATATTTTTTTTTATCTATGTTTATTTTAAAGTCCGCAGGTGTTTGAAGATGGACTGTAACGTCCTATTTACTTAGCATGCTTTTGCATGCGAGTAATTTCTCTTTCGATATATTCAAAATTCTTTTTCTGGGCTTCAAAGCCTCGGCAAAGTTCGTGTTTGTTGTGGTGGTGGTGGCGGTAGTGGTGGTATCAGTGGTGAGGACAGTGGATTTGTTAGCAAGGACATTTGCGTCCTTGTTGTTGCTGTTATAGTTGTTGTTGTTTTTGTTGTTTTCACTGGTGACGGTGGCAGGCAAGACTGCTGTAGCAGCAGAGTTTTTACACGTGATGGTGGTAGTGATGGTGGTTGAGGCAGCAGCAGTAGATTTACAATCATTGCTCTTCTCCACCACCTGTCTGCGTTCATGCGGAACGGCATTAAGTTCTTTCGCCTCTGGCATTAGAGGCGGGAAATCGGCCTTGTTGTATACCATAGCCATATTCGTTTTACAGAATATGGCTAGGAACGAGGAATATGTTTTTGAATTTTTGGAAATAAGGCTCTAAATAGAGCTATTTCCGATTTCAAAAATATATATTCACGAAGTATTTTGTGTTATACACAACTTATACAAAATTTAAAAACAAAATAGGTCTTTTAAGAGGTGAAAAATGCAACTTACATGGGAGCCGATGTGTCTACCGTCCGTCCATGATGAGATAGATAGATAGATAGATAGATAGATAGATAGATAGATAGATAGATAGATAGATAGATAGAGATAGATAGATAGATAGATAGATAGATAGATAGATAGATAGATAGACAGATAGATAAATAGGTAGGTAGATAGATAAGCAGATTGGGATACAGGGAAAGTTAAGAAAGAGATTTGAAGGTCAATGGGGGAAATGAGGAGAACATTTTAAATCTGTAGAAGAAATTTAGTACAATAGTCTGGCAAATGAACGTTGCCTTTTGCTAGTTGAATATTTTTGGCAAACTTCCAGGAAAGTATTCGCGAATATTCCTTTGTTGCAGTAACTGGTCACATATTTCTCTCCTTATAGCTTCTTATACTAAGAAATTGTTATAGTTATTGTCGGAGAAATCTGGCAAATGTCCACTCGTATATTTAGTGTGTATGAAAGGGAAAATATACAACTACATATTTGTATAGCATAACAAATCAACAGAAACTATTCTTTCCTATAGGTGCCATCTTTCTTGATAGATTTAAATAAATCAAACATATTTTACTGTAGCCCTAGTGACATCTGCAATCAATTGAAGCGCGTCAACTCTATGAATTTAAAGTTGTTATTTCCAGCTTGGATCATATGAAATAGCCGCCAAACAGATTTATTAGTCATAAATTTTTAATTTTACATCAGATATATCATGAAATATATTTATTCCTTTTTCTTGAAATCGTACTGTTGTTTCTTCCTTCTTTTGAAAACATCGGATATATGTTATTGAAGCAATAATTTGTAACAATATATCTACACACGTACACGTCCATACAATTATAGCCGCATATAAACACGCACGCAGAACACACATGCACAAACACACACGCTTATTTTTCCATCTGCCTCCGTCGCCTTCACTTTCATTTATATATATATATATATATATATATATATATATATATATATATATATATATATATATAAATATAGATATAGATATAGATATATAGATAGATAACTTTCTTTTATTAGCCACACAGGGCTGCACACAGAGGGGACAAATACAACTGTAGAGCTTTTCTTTAAGAAAAAAAAAATCCGATCAAAAGGGATCGGTAGGGGCAAAAAAGAAAATGGGGGTATCGTATATCACAGAAAATGTCAATTGTGTAAAATGGGGTAACATTAAGTTTATCCATGGAGAGAAAAGCCTACGGAAAAGACCATGGTAACCTCAGCAGGGAATAGACACATGAGAGCGAAGTGCTCTCTCTCTCTCTCTTTTGTTTAAAAAAATTTTTTTTTTCGACTTATAGGATCATGCTCAAAGAGGTATTGTCACTCGCACGCAACATCTTTGCTACATTCACCCACCTTTTAATGAAACTTTCACGAGACGAAAGCTGTCTCTTTATTCTCACCTTCCTTTTCAAGTGATACTTGAAAAAGTTGATGAGCGATTGGCCAGAGAGGTAAGTTTTCGTCTCTAATCCTTTCGCTTGGGTCCACCACACACTTTCTTTCACCATGGCCCCCAGTATGATGAACACTGCCTTGCATTCCCTGTTGAGGGACGGTGGTGGAGCAATTTGCACAATAGACTCGGCTGACAGGCGGACTTGTCCCACACGTGACAGCAGCCGTTCGGCATAAGCCCACAGGTCGGAAATCTTTCGACACTGCACGAGTGCGTGCAGAACGGTTTCGTCGCTCTGACCGCATCTCGGGCATGTCGGTCCGGTGTGTCTCGAACCGTGTCTGTAAAGCTTATCCCGAACGGGTAATGCTTCTCGATAGCACTGCCAGGTCAGGGATCTCTGGTGGTTGTCCATAGGTCCCGGCCCGAAAGTTGTCCTGAACAGGCGGGTCAGGTGTTCCTCGTCGACGCCCAGATTCTGCCCGAGATCGTCGTCGTACATCCCCTCCACTAATCCTCTATAGAACGCTTTTGTTGAATCAAAGTTGCACAAGATTGGTCCCGGACGGCAGAGTTGCTTGAGAGCAACGCGACACTCGCGGTGCCATTCGCCGAGCCTAGGTCTCTGTTTAATCCACAACTGCAGTTCGGCTAAGGAGACGAGCTGCGGGAAAGCGCGCCGCACAAACGGCGACCACACCTGTTCACCGTCGTCTAAGAACCGCCGGAGATGTCGCAGTCTCAGCGCATGTCTGCGCATCATCAACCACGGCATACCCAGCCCTCCATTTAGCGGCTGTTGACAGCAAATGGATCGCCTAACCATCGGAACGCTTCCCTTCCACAAGAAGCGGAAGAGTATGCGTTCCAGTTTGGTGATGGTAGGGTCGGGACAAGGCACGACAGTCAGACGTTATTCGATGACGGATGCAATGTACGCGTTCGCCACCTTTGCCCGACCTTTTAGGGATAGCTTCCTCTCGGCCCATTGCCGGTGAGAGTGACCACCCTAGTCGTTATTTCGCCCCAGTTCTTCTCCATTTGGAGGTCCGGACCAAACCAGACTCCGAGT